>NC_091202.1:8030936-8080936 GCF_040958095.1 Procambarus clarkii | reverse complement strand
ATTCTATAACCAATGTTCCAACGATGGGTAAATATGTCATTAAAAAATGATCTGCTACCAGAAATTTTAGTCAAATATTACCAGTTTGCTAACTGTAGGTAGTAACTAAGTGATTGTAACCTATCCACCGCTGTCCACTGAATAGGGGGCGGTGTGCTGGACAAACATATCAATTGTTACACTAGCTCTCCACATAAGTCAGTTGTTTAAATTAGAAATTAACTGTACTTGTGGTCGGTCTCTAGCCCATTGTTGATGTGACAATGTGCATTGAATTTTGTAACTAGCTTATCAAGATTATAACTTGCTTAGCTAAATGAATTGTGGCGTTCAGTCCCTGAGCCCATTATATATATGGGCCCAATGAACGAACGAACGAACGTCAACAACACCTGTCGGCCCTGCCCTCCCTCCTCTTTTATCAGCTGATCCTTGAGCTCTCGGCAACCAACAAATGATGTAGCATCCCCCGAAAGCAGCTAAGTACACACTGTATGCAAATTAAGGGACCTAGTCTATGGAACTCACTCCCTAGTGAATTGAAAAGCTGTCAAACTTTTGCCTCATTTAAAAACAAAAACAAAAAGTACCTAATTTCATCTTCGTATTTTCCTACACTGAGCTTTAAATTTGCTCTGTATCTTGTGTTACCCAATCTCCCAATCTCTATGTACTTAACCCAAACAACTTTATCATTGTTTTCATTGCTGTCTTCTTTTATGTGCTAGCCATATGCTGTATTGTGCCTACTAATTTTTGTCAACTACCATTCAAGCTGTCATTGCAATCAATCTGAGCTACTTATGTGCTTTAGCATACCTACAATTTTCTCTCATCTTTTATTTTTTCTTGCTTTGTAACTGTTGTCATTTTTTTAAATTTTGCAAGTATTTACCTACTTAAAATTTTCTTAGATTAAGGACCTGCCCGAAACGCTGCGCGTACTAGTGGCTTTACAAGATTACTATACTATGTATCCTCACAATCCCAATGTACCTTCTTGCATATATATAAATAAATAAATTATATATATATATATATATATATATATATATATATATATATATATATATATAGATATGTATATATATATATATATATATATATATATATATATATATATATATATATATATATATATATATATATATATATGTCGTACCTAGTAGCCAGAACGCACTTCTCAGCCTACTATGTAAGGCCCGATTTGCCTAATAAGCCAAGTTTTCATGAATTAATTGTTTTTCGACTACCTAACCTACCTAACCTAACCAAACCTAACCTAACTTTTTCGGCTACCTAACCTAACCTAACCTATAAAGATAGGTTAGGTTAGGTTTGGTTAGGTAGGGTTGGTTAGGTTCGGTCATATATCTACGTTAATTTTAACTCCAATAAAAACAAATTCACCTCATACATAATGAAATGGGTAGCTTTATCATTTCATAAGAAAAAAATTAGAGAAAATATATTAATTCAGGAAAACTTGGCTTATTAGGCAAATCGGGCCTTGCATAGTAGGCCGAGAAGTGCGTTCTGGCTATATATATGTATACATATATATATATATATATATATATATATATATATATATATATATATATATATATATATATATATATATATATATATATATACACACACATATACTAGCAGTACCCGGCCACGCGTTGCTGTGGCTCAGCAACCTTCCCTGTCCCCCAGTCCTCTCCACCATTTCCCACTCCACCGTCCCCTCGTCCTCCCCTCCATTCCCCACTCCACCATCCGCTCTTCCTTAACACCATGCCCTACTCCCCTGTCCCTTTGTCTTCCCCACCATTCTCCATTCCCCCATCCCCTCGTCCCCACCATGCCAAACACACCCGTCCCCTCGTCCTTCCCACCATTCCAAATTCCCCACTCCCTCGTTCGATGCCTTTCCAAATGGTCTGATGTTATCATCAGAAAATTGGGAACATAAAGTGATCTGATGTTCCTATCACTGATATATAAGAAAAACAATAAAAATATGAAATGAAAATATTAAAAAATAAAAAAATAAACTGTACTCAGGAAATGAACGGTATGGTAAACAACACAGCTCAATTCCAACGCAATTCACTCAAAAGAATTAAATCAAAATGAAAATATTTCAAAAATCTATGAAAATTCAATTTATCATTGCAATCAGAAACATTGAAATGGAGTTGTAACATATTTCGTATAACATGTGTGTTGCTCTTACATGCAACAGATGGCATTGTTTTTCAAGAAAAGCATAGTTTTACCTGTCACAGGTGTGGCATCTATACTTATACTTACGAAATGATCGGTATGGTAAACAACACAGCTCAATTCCAACACAATGTCACTCAAAATAATTCAATAAAAAATAAAATAAATCGAAATCTATGAAAATAAAATTTATCAATGCAATCAGAAACATTGAAATGGAATGTGTGACATATTTAGTATAGCATGCATGTTGCTATCATGTGCAACAGATGGTGCTGTTTTTCAAAAACGCATATTTCTACCTGTCAGAGGGATGGAATCCATATAGTATGTATATAAAACGACGCGCCTATTCGAATGCAACGTTGTGTCAAAATTTCAAAGCAATCGGTAAAGAGGTTTCAAAGATTTCCATCACATGAAAAACACAGTTTTTCAGAAAAGCATGTTTTTTTACCGTCACAGATGTGACATGTATATAGTATGTATACAAAAACCTGCTCGGATGCGAATGGAACGTTGTGTGAAAATTTCAAAGCAATCGGTGAAGAACTTTCGGAGATTAGCGATTTTGAACAAACGAATATATCCATTTTTATTTATATAAATTTGTACGGCCACTGGTGGTCGAGTAGTTTAAGGCATCGTGAACACCAGTTGCAAATGTACTTCTGGCGGTCCGGGTTCGAGTCACTTCTGGGGTGTGGAGTTTTCATTCACATATATATATTATATATATATTTATATGCACTTGCGACCTGGTGAATCCCAGACCCCTTCCTTAAGCGACTCAGCGAATGTGGTACAATGGTTGACCAACCCAGAACTTTACTGAGCTCTTTGGGAGGTTCTAGAGACCCCAAATAGGGGCCCAACCAGGATTTTACAGTCAACCCAACCACACTCTGGCTTACAATAATGGAATTCACGCTCCAGAACCTCCCTGAGATTCATTCCCACTTATGACAGGCGTCATGGAATGACCAGGTCGCGAGTTCACAACAATGTCACAACAATTCCTCAAAATGATTTTCAATGATATATCACGCCATTGTCACTGCATTGCGATCAGACAGAGGAGTAACAGTAAGATCATAACCGGAGCTTATGGCTCAGTACTCTCACCTGCCTCATTACCATTCCCAGAATGCCGGACCACGACCCGTCATCAAGCTTTGAGCCGAAGACCTCATCGTGGGGACGTACGATGCTGTAACTAATGAGAACACTGTTCACAATACATCATATGTACACCTTACATTATCTCGCACTCCAGGAATATGATCACGTGCATACAAATTGGAGCAGTTAAATACTTTCTTGATCTATTATACTTTCAAATACACACACACACACACACACACACACACACACACACACACACACACACACACACACACACACACACACTGCATTGCAGTGGGAGGTGGGGTGAAGTGCAGTGGGAGGAAGAAATTAGAGGAAAAACAGTCCAAGATATGATGGACCTAGTCATACAGAAATGCCAGGAGGCCGAAGAGAGATTTATACCAACGGTAAAGGGAAAAAATAAGAAGGAATATAATAACCCATGGTTTAATAGACAGTGTCAGGAAGCAAAAATGGCCAGCAGGCGGGAGTGGAGGAAGTACAGAAGACAAAGAACAGAGGACAACAGAAGCAGATACAACAGAGCTAGGAACGATTACATTAACATAAGACGAACATCGGAAAGGGACTATGAGAACGATATTGCAATCAAAGCGAAAAAACAACCTAAGTTACTACACAGTCATATAAGAAGAAAAATGTCGGTGAACGAACAAGTGACAAGACTAAGGAAGACAGAGGGGGCATATACTGAAAGTGACAAGGAAATCTGCGAGGCAATGAATGCCAGTTTCCATGGAGTGTTCACTACCGAGCCTGAGCAGCTCCCATTGTTGGAAGGGGTTACCCTAGATGAAAGACTATCAGATATAGAGGTGACAGCAGAGGAGGTAATGAAACAGTTGACAACTCTAGATGCAACTAAAGCAGTTGGACCAGACAAAGTATCACCGTGGATACTAAAAGAAGCAGCACAGGCCCTCAGCGTGCCTCTGGCAATGATCTTTAATGAGTCACTTATGTCAGGAGAATTGCCCAGTTGCTGGAAGAAGGCAAATGTCGTGCCGATCTTCAAGAAAGGAGATAGGGAGGAGGCACTTAACTACAGACCTGTATCACTGACAAGCATCCCCTGTAAAATACTGGAAAGAATAATTAGGCTACGACTGGTTGCACACCTGGAGAACATTAGGTTTGTGAACAAACATCAACATGGGTTCTGGACAGGGAAATCGTGCCTAACAAATCTTCTGGAATTCTATGATAAAATAACGAGGATAAGACAGGACAGAGATGGTTGGGCAGACTGCATATTTCTGGACTGCCAAAAAGCCTTTGATACAGTACCGCACATGAGACTGCTGTTCAAGCTCGAGAGGCAGGCGGGGGTGGGGGGAAAGGTCCTAGAATGGATAAGGAACTACCTAACAGGAAGGAGCCAAAGAGTTACGGTAAGGGGCGAGAAGTCGGACTGGCGAACAGTAACAAGTGGAGTACCACAAGGATCGGTGCTGGGACCAATTCTATTTCTTGTATATGTTAACGACATGTTTACAGGCGTAGAGTCCTACATGTCGATGTTTGCGGATGATGCAAAGTTGATGAGAAGAGTTGTGACAGATGAGGATTGCAGGATCCTCCAAGAGGACCTGAACAGATTGCAGAGATGGTCAGAGAAATGGCTACTAGAATTCAACACGAGCAAATGTAAAGTTATGGAAATGGGACTAGGAGATAGGAGACCAAAGGGACAGTACACAATGAAGGGGAACAGCCTACCTGTAACGACGCGTGAAAGAGACCTGGGGGTGGACGTAACACCTAATCTATCTCATGAGGCACATATTAATAGGATAACGACAGCAGCGTACTCTACACTGGCAAAAGTTAGAACATCATTCAGAAACCTAAGTAAGGAGGCATTTAGGGCTCTTTACACTGCCTACGTAAGGCCAGTCTTAGAGTATGCCGCCGCATCATGGAGTCCCCATCTGAAGAAGCATATAATGAAACTGGAAAAGGTTCAGAGGTTTGCAACGAGACTCATCCCAGAGCTACGAGGGATGGGGTATGAAGAGCGCCTGAGGGAACTGTGCCTTACGACACTAGAAAGAAGAAGGGAGAGGGGGGACATGATAGGAACGTATAAGATACTCAGAGGAATTGACAGAGTGGACATAGACGAAATGTTCACACGGAATAGTAACAGAACGAGAGGACATGGATGGAAGCTTGAAACTCAGATGAGTCACAGAGATGTTAGGAAGTTTTCTTTTAGCGTGAGAGTAGTGGGGAAATGGAATGCACTTCAGGAACAGGTTGTGGAAGCAAATAATATTCATAATTTTAAAACCAGGTATGATAGGGAAATGGGACAGGAGTCATTGCTGTAAACAACCGATGCTCGAAAGGCGGGATCCAAGAGTCAATGCTCGATCCTGCAGACACAACTAGGTGAGTACAACTAGGTGAGTACACACACACACACACACACACACACACACACACACACACACACACACACACACACACACACACACATACACACATACACACACACACACACACACACACACACACACACACACACACACACACACACACACACACACACACACACACACACACACACACACACACACACACACACACACACACACACACACACACACACACACACACACAACACACACACACACTGGCTGGGTGGCCAAGTGGACAGCGCTCCAGACTCGTGGACCTAGGAACCGGGGTTCGATCCCCGCACCCGGCGGAGACAGATAGGCAGAGTTTCCTTAACCCTGATGCCCCAGTTACCTAGCAGTAAATAGGTGCCTGGGAGTTAGACACCTGCTACGGTCTGCTTCCTGTGTGTGTGTGTGTGTGTGTGTGTGTGTGTGTGTGTGTGTGTGTGTGTGTTTGTGTGTGTGTGTTTGTGTGTGTGTGTGTGTGTGTGTGTGTGTGTGTGTGTGTGTGTGTGTGTGTGTGTGTGTGTGTGTGTGTGTGTGTGTGTGTGTGTGTGTGTGTGTGTGTGTGTGTGTGTGTTTGTGTGTGTGTGTGTGTGTGTGTGAGTGTGTGTGTGTGTGTGTGTGTGTGTTGGTGTGTGTGTGTATGCCCACCCCTCTCTTTCTTGTCTGATTCTTGTTGCCAGATCGTAGAATTCAATTAATCCTGTGAGGCATGACTTGCCATCCCTGAAACCATGTTGTTGTTGTGACACAAAGTTCCTTCGCTCCAGATGTTCTACTAGCTTTTATCTCACAATTTTCTCCATTAGCTTGCATGATAAGCAAGTTAGGAACACTGGCCTGTAGTTCAGTGCCTCCTGTCTATCCCCCTTCTTGTATATCGGGACTACGTTTGCCGCCTTCCAAATTTCTGGCAGTTCACCTGTTACCAGTGATTTGTTATACACCATGGAGAGTGGCTGGCACAGTGCTTCTGCTCCTTCCTTTAGTATTCATGGCGATATTCCATCCGGACCTATAGCCTTTGTCACATCCAACTCTAGCAAAAGCTTTCTTACATCTCCACTGGTAATCTTATATTCCTCTAGTGGTGCCTGGTTAATTATTAATCTCTTATCTCTGGAACTTCTCCTTGCTCTAATGTGAAGACTTCCTAGAATTTCCTATTGAGTTCCTCGCACACTTCTTAGTCGTTTGTAGTGAATCTGTCTGCCCCTATCCTCAGTTTCATTACCTATTCCTTCTGTTGTCTTTCTCCTGATGTGGCTAGAGGTATGCCAGAGGTATGCCACCAGGCTAGTCCCAGAATTAAGAGGGCATGAGTTACGTGGAAAGGCTGAGGGAACGGCACCTCACGTCGCTGGAAGACAGAAGAGTCCGGGGAGACATGATCACCACATACAAAATTCTCAGGGGAATTGACAGGGTTGACAAGGATAAACCATTCAACACTGGTGGTACGAGAACAAGGGGACACAGGTGAAAATCGAGTACCTAAATGAGCCACAGGGACGTTAGAAAGAACTTTTTCAGTGTCAGAGTAGTTAACAGGTGGAATGCATTAGGCAGCGATGTGGTGGAGGCTGACTCCATACACAGTTTTAAATGTAGATATGATAGAGCCCAGTAGGCTCAGGAATCTGTACACGAGTTGATTGACAGTTGAGAGGCAGGACCAAAGAGCCAAAGCTCAACCTCCTCAAGCACAAATACCTTACCTTACCTTACCTTACCTTGAGGTGCTTCCGGGGCTTAGTGTCCCCGCGGCCCGGTCGTCGACCAGGCCTCCTGGTTCCTGGACTGATCAACCAGGCTGTTGGACGCGGCTGCTCGCAGCCTGACGTATAGGTGAATACAAATAGGTGAGTACACACACACACTCACACACACACACATACACACACACACACACACACACACACACACACACACACACACACACACACACACACACACACACACACACACACACACACACACACACACACACAGTTGACAGTTGAGAGGCGGGACCAAAGAGCCAAAGCTCAACCCCCGCAAGCACAAATAGGTGAGTACAAATAGGTGAGTACACACACACACACACACACACACACACACACACACACACACACACACACACACACACACACACACACACACACACACACACACACACACACACAAATGATCTCGAGGGAATAGACTCGTTCCTCTCAATGTTTGCTGATGACACAAAAATTATGAGGAGGATTAAGTCAGAGGAAGATAGTATGAGACTACAAGAAGACCTAAAAAAAACTAAAGGAATGTTCAAACAAATGGCTACTAAAGTTCAACCCATTAAGTGTAAGGCAATGAAACTAGGGGGGGAGCAAATAGGAGGCCCAGACACTGGTTACCAAATGGGGAATGAAGTTCTTCACGAAATGGACAGAGAGAAAGATCTAGGAGTTGATATCACACCTGACCTGTCTCCTGAAACCCCATCAAAAGAATAATATCTGCGGCGTATACAAGGCTGGCTTACATCAGATCCACCTTCAGAAATTTGTGTAAGGAATCTTTCAGAACCTTGTATACAGCGTATGTAAGACCAATCCTGGAGTATGCGGGCCCAGCATGGAGCCCGTACCTTGTAAAGCGCAAGACGAAGCTAAAAAAAAGTTCAGAGGTATGCCACTAGGCTAGTCCCAGAACTAAGTGGCATGAGTTACGCGGAAATGCTGAGAGAACTGCACCTCACGTCGCTGGAAGACAGAAGAGTCCGGGGAGACATGATCACCACGCAAAATATTCTCAGAAAAATTGACAGGGTAGACAAGGATGAATTATTTAACACGGGTGATACACGAACAAGGGACACAGGTGGAAGCTGAGTACCCAAATGAACCACAGAGACAGTAGAAAGAACCTTTTCAGTGTCAGAGTAGTTAGTAAATGGAATACACTAGGAAATGATGTGGTGAAGGCTGACTCCATACACAGTTTCAAATGTATATATGATAGAGCTCGAGAAGCTCGGGAATCCATACACAAGAAGATTGACGGTTGAGAGGTGGGACTAAAGAGCCAAAGCCCAACCTAAAGAAGAAATACTTTAGTACAAATAGGTGAGTACACAGTTAGTAGTATTTAGTTAGTATTTACTTAATAATAACTAGTTAGTAGTTAGTAACAGTTGATTGACAGTTGAAAGCCGAAAGAGCAGAGCTCAACCCCCCAAGTACAACTAAGTGAATACCCACACACAGCCTGGTGGCTTAGTGGACACTGCTTCGGGGATCCAATGGCCCGAGGATCGATCCCGGGCGATGGCCGAAACAAATGGGCAGAGTTTCTTTCACTCCAATGCTCCTGTTACCTAGCAGTAAATAGGTACCTGGGAGTTACAAAGCTGTTACGGGCTGCTTGCTGGTGTGTTTGTGTGTGTGTGTGTGTGTGTGTGTGTGTGTGTGTGTGTACTCACCTATTTGTGCTTGCGGGGTTGAGCTCTGGCTCTTTGGTCCCGCCTCTCATCTCTCAATCAACTAGTGTACAGGTTCCTGAGCCTACTGGGCTCTATCGTATCTACACTTTGAAACTGTGTATGGAGTCAGCCTCCAACACATCACTGCATTCCATTTGTCAACCACTCTGACACCAAAAAAATTCTTTCTAATATCTCTGTGGCTCATTTGGACACTCAGTTTCCATCTGTGTCCTCTCGTGCCTGTGCACCTTATGTTAAATAGCTCGTCTTTATCTACCCTGTCAATTCCTCTGAGAATCTTGTATGTGGTGATCATATTCCCTCCTAACTCTTCTGTCTTCTAGCGACGTGAGGTTTAATTCCCGTAGTCTCTCCTCATAGTTCATACCTCTCAGCCCGGGTACTAGTCTGGTGGCAAACCTTTGAACTTTTTCCAGTTTGGTCTTATGCTTGACTACATATGGACTCCATGCTGGGGTTGCATACTCCAGGATTGGTCTGACATAGGTGGTATACAAAATTCTGAATGATTCCTTGCACAAGTGTCTAAATACCGTTCTTATGTTAGCCAACCTGGCATATGCTGCTGATATTATCCTCTTGATATGGGCTTCAGGGGACAGGTTTGGCGTGATATCAACCCCCAGGTCTTTCGTTCTCTCTCTGACTCGTGTAGAATTTCGTCTCCCAAATGATACCTTGTAACTGTCCTCCTGCTCTCTACCCCTATCTTCATTACATTACATTTGCTTGGATTAAACTCTAACAACCATTTGTTCCGAGCCATTTGAGGAACTCAATATGAAATTCTAGGAAGTCTTCACATTAGAGCAAGGAGAAGTTCCAGAGATAAGAGAAAGAATAATTAACCATTCCTTTACTTTGTGTAGGTCTTCTTGAAGCCTCATGCAGTCCTCCTCTGCCTTAATCCTTCTCATTATTTTGGCATCGTCAGCAAACATTGAGAGGAATGAGTCTATACCCTCCGGGAGATCGTTCACGTATATCAGAAACAGGATAGGACCAAGTACAGAGCCCTGTGGGACTCCACTGGTGACTTCATGCCAATCTGAGGTCTCACCCCCTCACTGTAACTCTTTGCTTCCTATTGCTTAGGTATTCCCTTATCCACTGGAGCACTTTACCAGTTACTCCTGCCTGTCTCTCCAGCTTATGTACCTGCCTCTTATGGGGGACTGTATCACAGGCTTTCCGACAGTCCAAAAAAATGCAGTCTGCCCAGTCTTCTCTTTCTTGCTTAATCTTTGTCACCTGATTGTAGAATTCTATTAAGCCAGTAAGGCAAGATTTACCCTCTCTGAACCCATGTTGGCGATTTGTCACGAAGTCTCTTCTCTCCAGATGTGTTACTAGATTTTTTCTCACGATCTTCTCCATCACTTTGCATGGTATACAAGTTAAGGACACTGGCCTGTAGTTCAGTGCCTCTTGTCTGTCACCCTTTTTGTATATTGGGACCACATTAGCCATCTTCCATATTTCTGGTAGGTCTCCCATCTCCAGTGACCTACTATACACTATGGCGAGTGGCAAGCAGAGTGCCTCTGCACACTCTTTCAATACCCATGGTGATATCCCGTCTGGACCAACAGCCTTTCTCACATCAAGATCCAACAGGTGTCTCTTGACCTCATCTCTCGTAATTTCGAACCATTCTAAGGCCGCCTGGTTTACTGCCCCCTGTTCTAGCGCAGTGACTTGACCATGTTCTATTGTGAAGACCTCTTGGAACCTCTTGTTGAGTTCCTCACACACCTCTTTGTCATTCTCTGTGACAAGTTTCATTACCTGTTCTTTCACTGTTGTTTTCCTCCTGATGTGATTGTGGAGTAGCTTTGGATCGGTCTTGTCTTTGCTTGCTATATCATTTTTTTTTCTTTTTTTTTGAGATATATACAAGAGTTGTTACATTCTTGTACAGCCACTAGTACGGGTAGCGTTTCGGGCAGGTCCCTGGAATACGATCCCCTGCCACGAAGAATCGTTTTTTCATCCAAGTACACATTTTACTGTTGCGTTAAACAGAGGCTACAGTTAAGGAATTGCGCCCAGTAAATCCTCCCCAGCCAGGATACGAACCCATGACATAGCGCTCGCGGAACGCCAGGCGAGTGTCTTACCACTACACCACGGAGACTATCATTTTCATAGTTTTTCTCTGCTTCCCTTCTCACACTTACATACTCATTCCTGGTTCTCTGGTATCTCTCTCTGCTTTCTGGTGTTCTGTTATTTCGGAAGTTCCTCCACGCCCTTTTATTCAGTACCTTTGCTTCCATACATGCCCTGTTAAACCATGGATTCTTCTTTTGCTTCTCGGATTTTTCCCTTTGGGCCGGGATAAACCTGTTTATTGCCTCCTGACAGTTTTGGGTGACATAGTCCATCATGTCTTGTACCGACTTAGCTCTGAGGTCTGTGTCCCATGGTATATCCGCTAGGAAACTTCTCATCCCCTCATAATTCCCCTTTCGGTATGCCAGTCTTTTGTTTTCTAGTTCTTTTTTGGGAGAGATACGTCCTAGCTCTACCAAGTACTCAAAGATCAATACACTGTGATCACTCATTCCTAAGGGTGCTTCCATCTTAACCTCCCTTATATCCCACTCATTAAGGGTAAATATCAGATCAAGCAAAGCTGGTTCATCCTCCCCCTCTATTTCTTGTCGGTCCCTTGATATGCTGGCTAAAAAAGTTTCTTGTTGCCGCGTCCAGCAGCTTAGCTCTCCATGTATCTGGTCCTCCATGTGTGTATGTGTGTGTGTGTGTGTGTGTGTGTGTGTTTGTGTGTGTGTGTGTGTGTGTGTGTGTGTGTGTGTGTGTGTGTGTGTACTCACCTACTTGTACTCACCTAGTTGTGTTTGCGGGGGTTGAGCTCTGGCTCTTTGGTCCCGCCTCTCAACCGTCAATCAACAGGTGTACAGATTCCTGAGCCTATCGGGCTCTGTCATATCTACACTTGAAACTGTGTATGGAGTCAGCCTCCACCACATCACCCCCTAATGCATTCCATTTGTCAACCACTCTGACACTAAAAAAGTTCTTTCTAATATCTCTGTGGCTCATTTGGGCACTCAGTTTCCACCTGTGTCCCCTTGTGCGTGTTCCCCTTGTGTTAAATAGACTGTCTTTATCTACCCTATCAATCCCCTTCAGAATCTTGAATGTGGTGATCATGTCCCCCCTAACTCTTCTGTCTTCCAGCGAAGTGAGGTTTAATTCCCGTAGTCTCTCCTCGTAGCTCATACCTCTCAGCTCGGGTACTAGTCTGGTGGCAAACCTTTGAACCTTTTCCAGTTTAGTCTTATCCTTGACTAGATATGGACTCCAAGCTGGGGCTGCATACTCCAGGATTGGCCTGACATATGTGGTATACAAAGTTCTGAATTATTCTTTACACAAGTTTCTGAATGCCGTTCGTATGTTGGCCAGCCTGGCATATGCCGCTGATGTTATCCGCTTGATATGTGCTGCAGGAGACAGGTCTGGCGTGATATCAACCCCCAAGTCTTTTTCCTTCTCTGACTCCTGAAGAATTTCCTCTCCCAGATGATACCTTGTATCTGGCCTCCTGCTCCCTACACCTATCTTCATTACATTACATTTGGTTGGGTTAAACTCTAACAACCATTTGTTCGACCATTCCTTCAGCTTGTCTAGGTCTTCTTGAAGCCTCAAACAGTCCTCTTCTGTTTTAATCCTTCTCATAATTTTAGCATCGTCCGCAAACATTGAGAGAAATGAATCGATACCCTCCGGGAGATCATTTACATATATCAGAAACAAGATAGGACCGAGTACAGAGCCCTGTGGGACTCCACTGGTGACTTCACGCCAATCGGAGGTTTCACCCCTCACCGAAACTCTCTGCTTCCTATTGCTAAGGTACTCTCTTATCCACTGGAGCACCTTACCAGCTACACCTGCCTGTCTCTCCAGCTTATGTACCAGCCTCTTATGCGGTACTGTGTCAAAGGCTTTCCGACAATCCAAGAAAATGCAGTCCGCCCAGCCCTCTCTTTCTTGCTTAATCTGTGTGTGTGTGTGTGTGTGTGTGTGTGTGTGTGTGTGTGTGTGTGTGTGTGTGTGTGTGTGTGTGTGTGTGTGTGTGTGTACTCACCTAGTTGTACTCACCTAGTTGTGTTTGTGGGGGTTGAGCTCTGGCTCTTTGGTCCCGCCTCTCAACCGTCAATCAACAGGTGTACAGATTCCTGAGCCTATTGGGTTCTATCATATCTACACTTGAAACTGTGTAAGGAGTCAGCCTCCACCACATCACTTCCTAATGCATTCCATTTGTCAACCACTCTGACAGTAAAAAAGTTCTTTCTAATATCTCTGTGGCTCATTTGGGCGCTCAGTTTCCACCTGTGTCCCCTTGTGCGTGTGCCCCTTGTATTAAATAGCCTATCTTTATCTACCTTATCAATTCCCTTGGGAATCTTGAATGTAGTGATCATGTCCCCCCCTAACTCTTCTGTCTTCCAGCGAAGTGAGGTTCAATTTTCGCAGTCTCTCCTCGTTAGCTCATACCTCTCAGCTCGGGTACTAGTCTGGTGGCAAATCTTTGAACCTTTTCCAGTTTAGTCTTATCCTTCATTAAATGTGGACACCATGTTGGGGCTGCATACTCCAGAATTGGCCTGACATATGTGGAATACAAAGTTCTGAATGATTCTTTACACAAATTTCTGAATGCCGTTCGTATGTTGGCCAGCCTGGCATATGCCGCTGATGTTATCCTCTTGATATGTGCTGCAGGAGACAGGTCTGGCGTGATATCAACTCCCAAGTCTTTTCTTTCTTTGACTCCTGAAGGATTTCCTCTCCCAGATGATACCTTGTATTTGGCGTCCTGCTCCCTACACCTATCTTCATTACATTACATTTGGTTGGGTTGAACTCTAACAACCACTTGTTCGACCATTCCTTCAGTTTTTTCTAGGTCTTCTTGAAGCCTCAAACAGTCCTCTTCTGTTTTAATCCTTCTCATAATTTTGGCATCATCCGCAAACACTGAGAGAAATGAATCTATACCCTCCGGGAGATCATTTACATATATCAGAAACAAGATAGGACCGAGTACAGAGCCCTGTGGGACTCCACTGGTGACTTCACGCCAATCAGAGGTCTCACCCCTCACCGAAACTCTCTGCTTCCTATTGCTAAGGTACTCTCTTATCCACTGGAGCACCTTACCAGCTACATCTGCCTGTCTCTCCAGCTTATGTACCAACCTCTTATGCGGTTCTGTGTCAAAGGCTTTCCGACAATCCAAGAAAATGCAGTCCACCCAGCCCTCTCTTTCTTGCTTAATCTGTGTTAAGCCAGTCAGGCAAGATTTACCCTCCCTGAACCCATGTTGTCGATTTGTCACGAAGTCCCTTCTCTCCAGATGTGTTACCAGGTTTTTTCTCATGATCTTCTCCATCACCTTGCATGGTATACAAGTCAAGGATACTGGCCTGTAGTTCAGTGCCTCTTGCCTCTCGCCCTTTTTGTATATTGGGACCACATTCGCCGTCTTCCATATTTCTGGTAGGTCTCCCGTCTCCAGTGACCTTCTATACACTATGGAGAGTGGCAAGCAAAGTGCCTCTGCACACTCTTTCAGTACCCATGGCGAGATCCCGTCTGGACCAACAGCCTTTCTAACATCCAGATCCAGCAGGTGTCTCTTGACCTCCTCTCTCGTAATTTCAAACTCTTCCAAGGCCGCCTGGTTTACGTTCCTTTCTCCTAGCACAGTGACCTCACCTTGTTCTGTTGTGAAGACCTCTTGGAACCTCTTGTTGAGTTCATGACACACCTCTTTGTCATTCTCTGTATACCTGTCCTCGCCTGTTCGAAGTTTCAATACCTGTTCTTTCACTGTTGTTTTCCTTCTGATGTGACTGTGGAGTAGCTTTGCTTCGGTCTTGGCTTTGTTTGCTATATCATTTTCACAACTTTTCTCTGCTTCTCTTCTCACCTTGACATACTCATTCCTGTTTCTCTGGTATCTCTCTCTGCTTTCTGGTGTTCTGTTATTCCGGAAGTTCTTCCACGCCCTTTTGTTCAGTTTCTTTGCTTCCATACATGCCCTATTATACCATGGATTCTTCTTTTGTTTCTCGGATTTTTCCTTTTGGGCCGGGATGTATCTGCTTACTGCCTCCTGACACTTTTGGGTGACATAGTCCATCATATCTTGTACAGACTTAGCTCCGAGGACTGTGTCCCAAGGTATTTCCCTTAGGAAGCTTCTCATCTCCTCATAATTTCCTCCTCAAAAAAAATTAATAAATGTGTGTGTGTGTGTGTGTGTGTGTGTGTGTGTGTGTGTGTGTGTGTGTGTGTGTGTGTGTGTGTGTGTGTGTGTGTGTGTGTGTGTGTGTGTGTGTGTGTGTGAAATATAAAAATGGTGTTATGATCTCAGCCTGCAGGAGAAACGAGTCTCCCTCCTTGAGAGTTATTCATCAAGCCTGACCTGATTAGAAGGTCTAGTAAATATTGAGGTGATAACACATATGTAAAATAGTTGCTTGGATATATATAACAATTTGAGATTATGGGCAGTGAAGAAGAAAACAGATAAATGACTGGCTAGGAGATGTGGATATTTTGCTGGAGGCGTGAGGCTCGCTTCTGGAGGGGCTTTGACCTCACTTGAGTGCCAGACATCGCAGGGGGAAAGCCGCGCTCCGTTGAGCTCCCGTCAGAAGGGAACCCCTAGTGATATATCTCGAAGAGAAGAGAAGTGTGCAGACGTACCAGCTGTGGAATCGAGCTGGGGATGTGTGGTTTCAAGTCGTGGGCGACGATGAGAGTATTAAACCGCCCAGAGGCATTATTGTGGGCCGTGGAAGCGCCCTGACCAAGCTTCGTCAGAGGGAGGAGCGCCCTCGACTAGACAATCTGTGGTAAGCACGATATACGCCAGTTCATAGTGGTTGCTTGTAGTTGGTCGTGTGCCCAGCGACAGTAGCAATGTTTATTGATAAGTTAGACATGTTTTAATAAGGCAGAAGGCCTGAAATAAGAGAGTGGAGAGGGAGGAACACAGAGCGACATCTGCCTCCTCTGAGCGCTGGCAGGCAACTGAGGGAGCCCGGCTCCTGACAGCGAAGGACCCTCCCAGCGTGAATGAGGACCGCCGCAGGGCGAGGTGGAGTATGGACCCACCCAAAACGGGGGAGTCCACTCTCACAGTATGTAGAGGACAGATAGAGGTTTGAGGCAAACATATTGTGTGATTATTTTTGTTTATGTGTTAAAGGGGAAACATTTTTATTGGAATGTCGATGGGTTGCAGGCTTGTCTTTGGGGAAGAAGTTGCTGAGAACTTCGAAGCTAGCATAGATGAAGTAATTGATGAGACTCCAAGGTAGTGGAGCAGAGGACCTCGAGCTGTGAGGAGAAGCAGTGAAGAGGAGTGTCACGTGCTTCTGTAGAGGTGGTGAAGCACCATAGTTGCTCGAGGAAACTTCATGGTGTAGCAGCCAAGAGAGCTGTGGACCCTAGCAGATGGGTGAAGCACCGTAGTTGCTCAAGGAAACTTCATGATAGCAGCCTGGAGGAGCTGCAGAGGATCCTGGTAGTGAAGCTCGGAAGAATCTAAAGATATCAGGGTAGTGAACTTCCAGAGGTGGAAGGGAAGTTCTGGTGGATTACTTGTAGGGAGTTGATAGTGTTTGGTTGTCATTAGCGTGCAAGATGCAGTGAGAGGTGAGTGATTGTTGGCATTCTTATGTCAAGGAGTGTTTTATACTGAAGTTTAGAGTTACAGTCATAGGCTGGATTACCTACAGATGTATGTGTTCTAGGACTGATAGGGTGATCGATTGATCATTGCGGTGTATCAAGGAACATTTATACTGATATATGTTATTGCATTCACATGCTGATTTTCTTTGTACACATTTATAGATACATATATATATATTCTCTTGTTGATGGTGCAACAGTGTATGTAGACTTGATCAACTTGAGGAGGTTGATAGTATCAGGTGGTGATCCAGGAGATAGGATACCACTTGATAAGCTGATGATAGAGTTCTGATGATGTTGGAGTGCAACCTGATTGTAATATTATAGAGTATAGGATTCATTATTATTATATGTGTGTATGTATCGTGTATGTGCTTTGTCCAGTAAATGTATCCCAATTTGCTGGTATTTGACCTTGTCCTAGTGAGGCTTCCCATGAAATAGTACAGAAGGAGAGAGAGAGAGAAAGAACCAAGAACCACTGCTGTGGACAGGGTAGAAGGTAATACTAATAAGTCAAAAGGGGATTGAGGAGATCATATTACCTAAGGAGAGAGTAGGGAGTCACAGCGGCTCGAGTGGGTGTGTGCACGTGACAACGAGGCTAAGTGTTGCAGCCGTATCCCCTAAACGTGTGACGTTGAGCCCCTCTCCAAGAGCCAGAAGCGCCAAGGGTGATCTCCTAGTGAGGTATAAGCACTCTACCGAGTTGTGGGTTGGGTTGTCCGTAGAGAAGGATCAACACGACAACACCAACCAACCCACAAGACTATAATAATGGTTAGTAGTAACAGATATTTGACTGTCGAGAGGCAGGCCAAAAGTTTTCGGGGCTTTAGTGTCCCCGCGGCCTGGTCTTCGACCAGGCCTCCACCCCCAAGAAGAAACCCGTGGCAGCTGACTAACACCCAGGTACCTATTTTACTGCTAGGTAACAGGGGCATAGGGTGAATGAAACTCTGCCCATTGTTTCTCGCCGGCGCCCGGGATCGAACCTGGGAACACAGGATCACAAGTCCAGTGAGCTGTCCGCTCGGCCGACCTCGGCATTAGGTGAATACAACTATGAGAAAACACACACACACACAAACACACACACACACACAAATATTGGAAGGGTGACAGGTAAGCTTCTAACATGGATGGAAAATTTTCTGACTTATAGAAAAATGAGGGCAGTGATCAGAGACAATGTATCGGACTGGAGAAATGTCACAAGTGGAGTACCACAGGGTTCAGTTCTTGCACCAGAGATGTTTATTGTCTACATAAATGATCTACCAGTTGGTATACTGAATTATATGAACATGTTTGCTGATGATGCTAAGATAATAGGAAGGATAAGAAACTTTGATGATTGTCATGCCCTTCTAGATGACCTGGACAAAATAAGTATATGGAGCACCACTTGGCAAATGGAATTTAATGTTAATAAATGCCCTGTTATGGAATGTGGAATAGGAGAACATAGACCCCACACAACCTATATATTATGTGAGAAATCTTTAAAGAATTCTGATAAAGAAAGATATCTAGGGGTGGTTCTAGATATAAAACTATCACCTGCGGACCACATAAAGAATATTGTGCGAGGAGCCTATGCCATGCATTCTAATTTCAGAATTTCTTTTAAATACATGGATGGCGATATACTAAAGAAATTGTTCACGACTTTTGTTAGGCCAGAGCTAGAATATGCAGCGGTTGTGTGGTGCCCATAGCTTAAGAAGCACATCAACAAACTGGAAAAGGTGCAAAAACATGCTACTAAGTGGCTCCCAGAACTGAAGGGCAAGAGCTACGAGGAGAGGTTAGAGGCATTAAATATGCCAAAACTAGAAGACAGAAGAAAAAGAGGTGATATGATCACTACATACAAAATAGTAACAGGAATTGATAAAATCGATAGGGAAGGTTTCCTGAGACCTGGAACTTTAAGAACAAGAGGGCATAGATTTAAACTAGCTAAACACAGATGCCGAAGAAATATAAGAAAATTTACTTTCGCAAACAGAGTGGTAGACGGTTGGAACAAGTTAGGTTAGAAGGTGGTGGAGGCCAAGACCGTCAGTAGTTTTAAAGCGTTATATGACAAAGAGTGCTGGGAAGACGGGACACCACGAGCGTAGCTCTCATCCTGTAACTACACTTAGGTAATTACACACACACACACACAAAACACACACACACACACACATACATACACACACACACACACACTCACACACACACACACACACACACACACACACACACGCACACACACGCACACGCACGGTTTCAAATGTATATTTGATAGAGCCCATTAGGCACAAGAATCTATGCACCTGTTGATTGACAGTTGAGAGGCGGGACCTAAAATCCAAAGCTCAATCCCGGCAAGCACAACTAGGTGAGCACAACTAGGTGAGTACACGCACACACACACACACTCGCTGGAAGAAAGATGAGTTAGGGGAGATATGATCACCACATACAAGATTCTCAGAGGAATTGATAGGATAGATAAAGGCAGGCTATATATACCACAAGGGGCACACACACTAGGGGACACAGGTGGAAACTGAGTACCCAGATAGCCATATATATATATAACTTTTTAGACACTCAACCCACCAGGGGACTCGAACACTGGCCAACAAGGTGGCAGTTGCACGCTGTATCCACTACACCATTCTTCAAAGCCATAAAGAGAGGTATGAATTCTGGGGTATTTAACCAACCAGAACTCCAATCCTCTCCCAGGCAATGAGATAGTGTGGGACCCCCGATGCTCTTTCATCGAGCCCTGTTATATGGGAAAACTCAGTGCCAAATGCTTAATGCACAGACTACCCTATTCCAGTAGCTGAAGTTTATAACTTTTTAGACACTCAACCCACCAGGGGACTCGAACACTGGCCAACAAGGCGGCAGTTGCACGCTGTATCCACTACACCATACTTCAAAGCCATAAGAGAGGTAGGAATTCTGGGGTATTTAACCAACCAGAACTCCAATCCTCTCCCAGGCAATGAGATAGTGTGGGACCCCCAATGCTCTTTCATCGAGCCCTGTTATATGGGAAAATTCAGTGCCAAATGCTTAATGCACAGACTACCCTATTCCACTAGCTGAAGTTTATAACTTTTTAGACACTCAACCCACCAGGGGACTCGAACACTGGCCAACAAGGTGGCAGTTGCACGTTGTATCCACTACACCATACTTCAAAGCCATACGAGAGGTAGGAATTCTGGGGTATTTAACCAACCAGAACTATATATATATATATATATATATATATATATATATATATATATATATATATATATATATATTGCTGTGGCTCTCCGTCTCGCTGCCCCAACCCACACCGAATACAGGTTTATTTGCGGCGAGGCAGTGGCCGACAGGTACGGACGGCATGGCCTTCTTTGCCAAAGGACAGGAGGATGGCATGCAAGACACGGCGAGGTTAACGACATTATCAGGAGAAGCCTTACCACAGCCGGTTGTCCAGCAGAGAGAGAGCCCCGTTACCTAATGCCCCGCAACTCAGATGAGCCTGTTGGTCACCCAGACGGGATCACGGTGAACCCCTGGAAGAATGGTAGACAGTTGGTGTGGGACTACACTTGCGTTTCAACCTTAGCCAACTCCTATGTTAACTTCAGTGCTGCATAGGCAGGAGGTGCTGCCAATCACCGGGAAGCAGCCAAGTCACGTAAATATGGAGACCTTGATCACCACTACAATTTTGTCCCCATTGCCTCAGAGACACTTGTGTGGGAACCGACCTGTGAGATTTATATATTTTAATTTATATGAATTTATATAGAATTTATATTTACGTTAATTTATATATTTCGATAGCAATTAGTATGATGTTAAGTGGACTGTATTTCTGCAATAATCTCACAAATCGATCCATACACATTAGGGGGGGTTTATATTGAATTTCTATATATGCAGCCAATCAAATTACAGTATTAAACTACATATATTAGTATACATTGAAGAGGTTCCTTATCTTATTATACAGCAGGCTTAGTTCACCAGGTATAACTAGGATGTAGACACCAAATTTCCTTGTGTGAGACAGCTTCCGTCACCCAGTAACTGATACACAAAGTTTGCTTCCTCTTTTTGACTTGTCAAAGGCACTAGCTGTAAAGCCAGAATCCTAATATATGACAGCTATATCAGAGAAAACACTGTACAATAGATAAAATAAGGACCAAGGCTTAATTACCTTTTTTGTGTCGATCATTTGTGCTCTCACCGGTTCGCCCAAAATATCTACCTAACATTAATGGCCAAAAATGATTAGATAAACGGGTTTTGAAAGACACCTCCCTTGTATTGATGACAGCGTGTTGATGATGGCAGACCTTTGGTTTCCATAACACTTCGTCCAAGAGAATTTATATAGGAGCCAAATTTGCCCCACGACTCTGTGGTCTAACAACAATGGCTGACCACTCCCTCACCACTGATGCCACTGGCCTACATTGTCCAGATATCAGAAAGTGATAGAAGGGTCACATTTACTCTATTTTAATATTGATAATTAAATTAATTTATGAGATGTTTTTATGATGGTAAAGTCCAAAGACTGATGTATTTAAGAATAATTCCCAGCAGAATAGCTGGTGAATTTATAATAGTATGTAGCAATGATATCCCGTTTTCTATAGACGGAAAATTCCACTACAAGTTACATTTCTATGGGTAACTTGTTTATGCAATGGCAGCAATATTATCTGCCATTGCATTGATATTAGTAATTGGTGTCGGATTTTCCGACATAATTCCACAGGGGCTGCTCATGGGTCGAAGTCCTATTTAGAACAGACGAACACCGATACTCCTCTTACGGATTATTAGATTAATTTAATGATAGTAGTTAGTAATCACACATTTGTGCGTCTGGTCGTACAGGACGGATGTCCCGTACTCGAGTTGCAGGGGTTAGAAGTCTAATGTGATTTCATTTCCCTATTAACTCTTGAAAGGCTAAAATTCAAGCATAAATACATATTATTTAACCCAGAAAACTGAATGTGATCAAGTACTACAGTCAAGTATAATTCAGGGACTGCAGTGAGATCAGTGACATTAGATATAACTTGAAACTTGTTTAGGTAACTGGTCACTGATATATATACACTGAGGCCCATGGAATACATCTTGATTAAATAATAAATGTATCAAAATCAGTCATCAGATTTATTGGGGTTTACTTTAGTTAATTGATTCAGAGGATTGAATAGCCCATCATTAAAGTAAAGTATGGTTCTGAGACTGCAGTGGGTTCAGTGACATTGGTCGCAGTGACTTGTAGCTGTTTAGGCTACTGTTCACTGATTTGCCACTGAGGCCTCATGAACTCATCTTCAGCTTTAAAATGATGATATTAACATCAACCTCTGTTACTATAGTCAGCTGTAATCTCCTTAGTATAATGCTACTGGAGAAATATAATCAGCTGACAAATTTAGATTTCTACTGGTATTGTTTATCTGCAGGTATAGGTCTCCTCAGGCTTGATACTGGGCCTGAGAGTAATTTACCTCCTGCAGAATTTAGCATGGTTATGCCCTGATATTTAGTTGGGCTACCGATGAATCGATGGCAATAGTCTGTCCCTACAAGGAGACCGAAGTTGGTGAGGTGATCAGACTTAATATTATCTGCCAATTTTATTCATCTATTTCTCATTAATTTGGCTGTTGCTCTCATACCTTGAACTTGTAGGTCTACTGGTATTTTGTCCATCACAATGGCTTGTACTCGACAGACGTGCCTGCCTAAACGTACTGATGGTTGTACCACCTGGTAGACTTGGGGTCCTGTATCTGTTATAAACCCTGAGATGTTGATTGTCGTCTGGGCTACAAGCCTTAATTGTAGTTCATCTGCTAACTTTTTAGTGACATATGTTCTCTGGGACCCTTGGTCAAACAACCCACGGGTATGGACCTTGGCCCTCTTATTCTGGATGGTAATTTGGGCAGTAGGCAAAGTCGTATTACCTTTAGACTTTGCCGATTGGACACTCTTTGTTTGTTGCACTTTGCAGTACTGTACTGTGGTGGGAATGCTATCTTCCACCTTGGGTCTTGAATACGTTAAATTCGTATATTTGCACAGAGCTGCATGGTGCCTACCTCTTCTACACCTGTTGCAGGTGTTGAATTGGGTATCACAATAGTCTATGTTGTGTGACTTGAGACACCTTGAACATCTCCGTAATTCCTGGAGTCGCTTAATACGGGTGGCTCTGGTTGGATAATTAGCACAACAGTATGTTGAATGTTTCTTTTTGCAGAACATACATGTCCCCCAGCCTACTGCACGTTTGGAAAATACCGGTTTGGGTGAACTAGTAACAGTAGGCTTGGAGGATTCTGCTGCATTGTCAGATTTTCTGCAACTTGATGTGAGTGTAATTGACTGATGTTTATTTGGGGTAGTTGCTTTACTCTTTACTTGACTCTTATTTTCTACTTCTGAGGGCTTGTATGAGGCTTTAACTTCCTCATTTGCTCGTCGTTTGTTTATAATACAATGTAAACCTTCAGTGATGTCCTGTACTGTCAGGATGGTGTTATGTTGATGTGCATATAATTCATCTAGTCAACCCGTTCTCACACAAGACAGCACATATATGACTTAATGCTTAAAGTCAATATGTTGAATATGAATTAGTAAATATGTGATATATTCCCAGTTACTTTTTTGTCCAAAGCCCAAACTCTTCCTCACGTACCAATTTACGTCTCACAGTACCCGTCCGTCAACCTAGATAGCAGAATAGTCGTGATTGGTTCAATTATAAGGAAAATTGTACTTTTCAGGTCCCACATAGGTTGTGAAATTTACCTACTATTGTCCATGCTCTTAGAATATTATAGATCAGCTACTTCCTATTGAAGGCTCGTAGTTTTGTTTTGAGAAATATTAGTTGTTCTTAGTAAATTATAATAAGCACTAAAAATGATTACATAGAATAACAGTCCTTCACCAATCAATATTATATACCATAGTTTGTGTTTTACAAATCTTTAAAGGATGTTTTGTAGGAACGCTAACAGAAAACGATGGTTCATTGGAATGTCTATGGGGTAAACTACTGTAAACAGGATGGTATTGTGTCTATCATACCAACTATAGGATGGGTGTATTGTCCACTACCACCTGTTAGATGAGTAAGGGGTGCAACACCACCCACAGGATGGGTATGAGGGTCACATCCACCCAGAGGATGAGTATGGGGATCACATCCACCCACAGGAAGGGTATGGGGTCCAATACCACCCACAGGATGAGTATGGCGTCCACTACAACCCACAGGATGGGTATGGGGCTCCAACCACCCATAGAATGGGTATGGGGCTCCAACCACCCATAAAATGGGTATGGGGTCCAATAACACCCACTGGATGTGTATTACGTCCATTGTCGAGCTCGCAAACCGCAGCATTCATCTCAGAACCATGCCTATTTCACGCAGATTCCTTAATAAACGTAAGAGTTTTATATGTCACAAGAAAGATAGAAATATAAGCTTTATTCTAAATACCGTACCATGGGCATATTTAAATTTAAAGCGAAGATATATGTACTTTTATAATAGCCGAGCTCCGACCCCGGACAGATCGATCGACTGAGCAACTCTCTCTCAGAACAATGTTTATTTTACGTGAATTCGTTAATAAACATATGTGTTTTATATGTCTCAAGAAAGGCAGACATATAAGCTTCACTTTAAACACTTTACTATAGACATATTTAAAGTTCTAATGAAGATACATGTATTTTAAAAATTACGGAGCTCCCACCCCGTACAGACTGAACGACAGAGCAACTCTCTCTCAGATCAATGTTTATTTCACGTAAATTCGTTAATAAACACAAATGTTTTATAAGTCTTAAGCAAGATAGAAATAAGAGCTTCATTTTAAATACATTACAATAGACATATTTATAGCTCAAGTGAAGATACATATGTTTTTATAGTAGCACTCAGTAGCTTGTCGGGCATGGAGTGCAGACGCCTACGCACTTGCCGATATATTGTATAATTAACAAAGATTCGCTAATAAAGCCTAAAATCTTATATGCCTCCAGAAAGACCGAGATATGAACATTATTATGATTGCACCAAATGAAATATATCATGTTCGAGGACAAAGATATATCAATTTTAATTTAAGTTTCGACTCTCTCTCGGGTGAGAGAGATGGGGCGACTCTCGCCCCATCTATTGGAGATTCTGTCCACTAAATACCCAAAGCTACTCAAACCCTCCAAGCATTATTTAAGTAATGAAGTAATATGGTATATTTACTCACTATAATTTGTGTGCTGAATGCAGAACATGAGAAAACATATATTTACTCCAAACTAATGTAATTTCATTATGAAATAAGTAGCATCAAAGGAAGTCGACGGTCCAAGCGTCAATGTTGTGGAGCGACTTATCCAAGATATATCGTTGTTTGGAAAGTGTTTGTTGGCATATCCAGGGGTCGCACTTCTCTGCTCAAATTATCACAAATTTAAATTATAATGTTAACAAGTAGAATACGTATTTTTAATAAAATCTAACATAACTAGCCAGAAAACATTTAACATTTATTAAAAAATATATGTTTGGAAGTTAAATCGACTTCATATTCAATTTCTTTATTATGCACCCCATACCCATCCCGTGGGCGGTGGTGTACAGGATTACAGAGGCACATAATCGGTTCAGGAACTGAACCCTCTAGTTCGTTTAGCTAAGCAAATAACAATATATGACGCTAGTTAAAAAATTATCAATGTTGTATACACATGTACACACCCTCACACATACATATAATATATATATATATATATATATATATATATATATATATATATATATATATATATATATATATATATATATATATATATATATACAAACGTATACATACATATCTAATCACCCACACAATTACACACATCAATAATCTTTGTGTCACAAGTGACATTACAAGAGGCTCACAACAGTCACTATACGAGGCACTTTACATCTATAGTGAGTCACACAGTTACTAGTCTTGTTGCACACCCACCCAACTGGACGGCAGCTTTACAGTCATGTGCTCCACACCCACCCAACTGGGTGGCAGCTTTACAGTCATGTGCTCCACGCCCACCCAACTGGGCGGCAGCTTTACAGTCATGTTCTCCACACCCACCCAACTGGGCGGCAACTTTACAGTCATGTGCATGCATTACCTACAGTAAGCAAATTTTGGATACTTCGCTAAAATTTCGGGCAGCACATCATTATGAATGAAGTACTTACACATTTCTTGGATACTATTGATGGTGTTATTTCTTAATTCCGCAATTTTTTCACATTCCATTATATAATGACGCAAAGTATGCGAATAGTTCTGCTGACAGAGTTTACATTTAGTCAAATGTAAATCAGCAGATGTTACAAACTCCCAGAGGTACTTGTAGCCGAGCCTAAGCCTAGCAGTGGTAACATCTAGAAGTCTGAGTATCTAGTGGGCCATTTTTGGTAAGCAGAACTGGCGCTGTGGGATGAACCAAACGTCGAGTTAAGGGGCCTAAATGAATGCTCATTCATATATGGCCCACTAGATGCATTCGGAGATCAATATGGGAAGGAATCCACAGGAGACAAACTCTGACTCCATCATTGATTATTTCACTATATCTGTGTCTAGCTTCAGAGATAAGCACGTCACAGTTATGCCTTGGGAAGCTGAGGGCAGTCAAGGATGTCAAGGAGTCACTTACAATTAGAGTGTCAACTTTGGATTCATATACGCGCTCTAGTACAAGGATTATGGCAACCAATTCTGTTTGAAGAATGGAGGCCCAGTTACCTAGACGCGCTCCACACTCATGGGAGAAGGAACCATCTCTCCCTGTCACAACAACTGCACTTCCAGCTGCACCATGGGACTGATGCAAGGATCCATCAGTGTAAATAATCTGGGAAAGGGAGCGCTCTCTGACTAAAGCATCAATTTGGCTTAAGGCATTGTACTTTGCTTCTTGTCGAAGCAAGGACTGTTCTTTAATCAGCTTCTTGGGTGGGAAAGGGGGGACAGTAATTTGGAAAGGAGTGATCTCCCATGGGGCAGGAAAGTGTTGTTGTTGTCTCTCTTGGTAGGGGTGATGAAAGTTATACATTCTGAGCACATTGGCAGTTACCGTAATCCATTTGGAGGGATGCTGATCTTCAAGGAAGAAGGCTTGGAGGGCTTCAGTGCAGGGGTTAGGGTGGGTTAGCCTAAGCATCTTGAAACCAATTAAAGCATTAATTTCAGTGATACGATCACTTACACATGAAATATTCAGTTCCTTCCTCATGTTTAGTAATTTAGTTGTACGGGGGCATCCGAGGATAATCCTCATGGCTTCGTTTTGCATCTTTTCCAAACCTCCAAGCATTCTCTCAGGCACTAGAGCAAGCATGGGTGCAGCATAATCAATCAGAGAAATAATATATGAGAGATACATCATTTTGACAATTCTCACATTTGCACCATAGCTTGGATGGTAGCCTGCCACAGCCTTGAGAGCACGGAGCCTCTCTATACATTAGCGACCAGTCTGGCTACAACATTGCGGTACAGTAAGGAACTTCAAGACCAAGGAATTTGTATCTGGTTACATAGTCGAGCAGAGAACCATGATGCAACTGCATTTTGCGAACGGCCCCACCCCGTCTGGGTGGGCGTCGGTTCAGGATCTTTGTTTTCTCTACTGAGGTGACCAAGCCTAGTTCATAGGACAATAGTTTTGCTATATATACTCGTTATTCGTTGACATGCGTTCCCTACTTAAACTACCATGTACTGTACTTATGTAAAATCTCCCATGTCTCTTCACTCATCTCACCGAACCCTACAGGCTCTGTGATATATTGTTTAATTAATTGAGATTCAAAAATAAAGCTTATAATTGTATATGTTATCAAAAAGGCAGAGCTTAGTTTAGTTCATTTATTATGAACCCCATACCCATCCTATGGGCGATAGTGGAGTGTTACAGAGGCACATAATGGGCTCAGGGACTGAGCCCCACAATTCATATAGCCAAGCAAGTTATAATCTTGATAAGCTAGTTACAAAAGTCAGTGCACATTGTCACATCAACAATGGGCTCGAGACCGACCTCAAGTACAGTTTATAATTTAAGCTACTGACATATATGGAGGGCTAGTGTCACAATTGATATGTTTATCCTACACATAACCCCCTCTCCCCCATCCAATAGGCAGCGGTGGATAGGTTACAATCAAGTCGTTTTTTGCGTTTTATTCAGAGATTAGATCTTATTGGGTGAGGAAAGATATTCATATTTTAAAGAAGGCTTCTTGGCTGATGCTCTCCATTGATGGAAAATTTTTAACCTTTTGAAAATCAATGTTAGTTTAATCTAGATATTGTAATTAACGAAAGTATTTATGTCATCAGAAAGGTAGAAATATAGGCTACATTTAAAATCCTTTGTCATAAATATAACTGAAGTGAAAACGAAGATATATGCGTTTTGATAGTTACTTGATGGCTTGCTCTGAGAGTGTGAAGCCCTGCACACCAGCCAATAAATTGTATAATTAGTTTCCATATATTTTAATTAATCTTAAAAATCTATATGTCAGAAGAAAGGAAGATGTAGCCGTTAATGTGACAACTTTTAAAAATATATATCTCTTAAGTTAAATAAATAATACTACATTATCGCCGGTGTCCGGACACATGAAAACTAGCTAGGTATCAGTATCAAGCCAGGCGGGGATCACAGGCTGCACAATACTGATAAATTATATAATGCACTACTTGTGGTCCATCTCGAACCCATTTATGATGTGACGACTTATAGTGAATTTTGTAACTAGCTCAAGATTGTAACTTGCTTAGCTAAATGAATTGTGGGGTTCGGTCCATTCATTTTTTCTTTATTATGCACCCCATAATACCCATCCCGTGGGCGGTGGTGTAAAGGATTACATAGGCACATAGTCGGTTCAGGAACTGAAGCCTCTAGTTCGTTTAGCTAAGCAAATAACAATCTTTTGACGCTAGTTACAAAATTATTAATGTACACATACTTATGCATACATGTACATATACATACGTATACATATATACATACACATACATATTTAATCACCCACACAAATACACACATCAGTAATCTTTTGTGTCACAAGTAATTCAACAAGAGGCTCACAATAGTCACTATACAAGGCACTTTACATCTATGAGGAGTCGCACAGTTACTAGTCTAATTGCTCCACACCCACCCAACTGGGCGGCAGCTTTACAGTCATGTGCTCCACACCCACCCAACTGGGCGGCAGCTTTACAGTCATGTGCATGCATTACCTACAGTAAGCAAATTTTGGATACTTCGCTAAGATTTCGGGCAGCACATCATTATGAATGAAGTACTTATACACATTTCATGGACACTATTGATGTTGTTATCTTTAAATTCCGCGATTTTTTCACATTCCATTATATAATGACGCAAAGTATGCGAATAGTTCTGATGACAGAGTTTACATTTAGTCAAATCTACATCATCAGATGTTACAAATTCCCAGAGGTACTTGTAGCTGAGCCTAAACCTAGCAGTGGTAATTAACATCTAGAAGTCTGCTAACATTATTGGATGACCCATAGACGAGCGATTCATCAAAGTTTATACAATATTGTGAAATTGAGAGTCAGTGTAGTAACATAAATTGGTAAATCATAAATATTGTAAGTTAAGAATCTGATGCATGTGTGTGTGTTGGGGGGGGGGGTTATACCCTTGGTAAGCGAGAGTGGAAAGTAACCTTAGACGTACTGCGGTCAATGTGGGGGAGGGTGGGAGAGTCAAATCCACCCTCCAACATCTGGACATAGTACCACCAACCTCCACAACACTCCATCAGCCTCCAGTTGATGCTTGTAGATGCTTCATCTAACCTCACTTATGTCACACATTAACCTACAGTTCCTGTGATATATAAACTCCTCATCACAGTGGCGTCTCACCAATATAAACTGTATTGGATTTTGTCCCGAAATAGCTATATGCTGACTGGACGTGTATGTATGTATGTATGTATGTATGTATGTATGTATGTATGTATGTATGTATGTATGTATGTATGTATGTATGTATGTATGTATGTATGTATGCATGCATGCATGTATGTATGTATGTATGTATGTATGTATGTATGTATGTATGTATGTATGTATGTATGTATGTATGTATGTATGTACGCATGTATGCATGTATGTATGTATGTATGTATGTATGTATGTATGTATGTATGTATGTATGTATGTATGTATGTATGTATGTATGTATGTATGTATGTATGTATGTATGTATGTATGTATGTATGTATGCATGTATGTATGTATGTGTATGTATGTATGTGTGTATGTATGTATTCCCAATCACGTTAAAGACTCCCCCTCTATCATCCAATTAAAGAGAAAAACAACTATGTACTAAATAATCAACTCCTTGTAACTTTAATTATGCTGACCTTCCTGTCTGTATTCAGACTGAGCCTACCATCATTATAGGTGATTATAACGCTAGACAGGAATATTGGTAATTCGCAGTTCGGTAATCGTAACGGCACCCAACTGGTGTCACTATTAGGTAGTCACGATGATGCACAGATTGTGGGTGACCTTGAACCGACGAATATCTACGGAGGTATTCTTGATCTATGTCTGGGTGTCAACGTCTCCCACACCGTGTGCGCCTCGTCAATAGTGCCAGATATGGCGTCTGATCATCTGGCCATATTAGCCACTGTAAGCATTGGCAGCTCTATCCTCCCTGGTGGAGTGTTCAAGCGGAAGAGGCTGGCTGTACCCATCGATCAACGAGACAATCTTGTTGCTCATGTGTCAGATTGGTGCAGTTCATCTGAGCCTTCATCAGTTGAAGATTTTAACAATGAGCTCACAGGTACTATCGAGCAGTTTATAGAATCACTTGATTCATCGTCCAGGCCACGTAACCCAAATTACACTGGTCATAGCACTTATGTTTATTATAATGATTCTAAATTGCATACACTAAAACGCACTGCCAGAATAATTGGACTAGCTTGTAGAAGGACCCGCACTGCTGAAATGCTTCGGCTCTTTCAAGCGGCTCTGGCTAAGGCCAGGGAACGTATGGTGGAGCTGAGGCAGACAGACTGGGAAACTTTTGTCCGTGGTCTCAATTCTCACACGCCACTAAGTCGGGCATGGAAGGATATCAACAAGGTCAATGGGAAAAATGCTGCAGAGATCTCGTACCCTAATCCTCTGCACAGAGCAAATGAGCTTGTTGATGCTTGGGCCACGACTTCCAGCTTTGACAGTCTTCCTCTACCCTCAAAGAATGAATTAAATAATAGATATACTGATAGGGCAAGGCTCCTTGACTTCATGCGTCAAGAGGATGACTGTGACATGCTTTTTACTGAATACAAACTAGATTCTGCTCTACATAAAGGCAAAGCTACATCACCCGGGGAGGATGGAGTTACTGACGGCATACTGCATATGTTTCTGCTAGTTCCAGGGAATACCTTTCTTCAATTGTATAATATGAGCTATGTAACTGGGGAGCTTCCTAAGTCATGGACCAACAGTGTTATTATTCCCATTCCTAAACCTCACCAGCCGAGTGCTTTTCACCCAATCTCCCTCACTAGTTGTCTCTATAAGTGTCTTGAGAGGATGGTTCTCAACCGTCTCCTTTACAAAATTAATAATATGTTGTCTCCCCAGATATATGGCTTTACGCATGGAAAGAGTGTACATCACTGTATTACCACACTCCTCACCCTGCATACTGATAGGTCATATACCACTTTCCTAGATCTTAAGTCAGCCTTTGACATTGCTAACCCACACGTCATTCTGAGAGAACTTGCTAAAATGAATGTTGGAGAATGAATGTTAGAATGTTAATGTTAAAAATTGTTCAAACTGAAATAAATATATAACACTGTACGGTACAGTTGTGTTTAATTATGTTTTGCGATTCCTTTGGAAAAGGTATTTGTGCACCAAGTACTACTAGGTCATTATGAGATATGCTGAATGTTGTCAATATACCATCTGAATACGCTTCACTTTGCGTTCATCATTGGACGTCCTAATGATTAAGGTCCCCAAAAGGACTTAATCAGACCTCAGTGGATATTTTTACTCTCCCCCCTCTCTCTCTATCTCTCAGAGCATCCCCTTATGTGTTGTATGTGGGTGCTGAAGTTCAGTCTCTTGTCTATGTATAGGTGAAGGAACTTTCCATAATTGTTATTGCTAATGTTTACTTGTAATACTGGGTATACATCCGGTGTTCTTACCCTCGACCGAGGAGAGGGTAAGCCGCGGTCGTATGGTCTGAAACCCACAAATATTTACAATGGGGGGGGGATAACATTTCCTCTTCAAGCACGCGCGCACAAATGAACTATGTTACTTAACTGGAAGCACTCGTACAACATAATTTACACGATTTTTCAGGATAATTATACTTCTTACAAGCATATATACAGTATAGTACCTAAGAGGTTCTCTTCAATGATATCTAAGATAATTAAAAGAACCCAAGCAAACTACTGTGGAAATGTGCAGGACAAACATATCAATTGTGACACTAGCTCTCCACATATGGCATTTGCTTAATTTAGAAACTGTACTTGTGGTCGATCTCGAACCCACGTTGTTGATGTGACGATGTGTTATGAATGGCCGTGTGACAAAGACCAGATAGTTTTTCTTAATGAACTCAATTCTTTGGTACCTTCAATAAAATTCACTTGTGAGACTGAGGAGAATGGTACTCTTCCGTTTTTGGACATTATGATTCATAGAGTCACTAGAAAGTTCAAATTTAATGTGTATAGGAAACCTACCAACGTGGGGTCGTATGTTCATTTTTATTCGAATCATCATAGTAAAGTTAAACAGGCAGTATTTTCAGGAATGTTTCTACGAGCTTTGAGGGTTTGCAGCCCTGAGTTTTTTGATGAAGAGATTGCTAAAATATATGAAATTGGGAAGAGTTTACAATATCCTAAGAGGTTTTTGGATTTCTCGTTTGTACAAGCCAAGCGTACGTTTTATAATCACGTCCCTAAGGCGAAACCAAAAATTATTAACTCATTGGTGGTACCTTATGCGAGTGGACTTGAAAAATTGTCTCTGATTTTTAAGAAACTTAATATAAATTTGGTGTTCACTAATAGTACGATCATATCCAATTTAATAAAAAACTCCCCTGATACAGCAGGTTGTGTGTATTCGATTCCCTGCAATGATTGTGATTCTGTGTACCTTGGACAAACAGGAAAGTCCTTACAATTGCGGTTGTCACAACATGCTTATAGTATTAGAACTGCCCAAACGTCTAATGCATTGTATCTACATACGAGTTTATGCGATCACAATATTAACTGGAATGGGGCAAAAAGCATTACCAATTGTGGGGATTTCGTGGAACGGAATTTGATTGAGTCTGCTCTAATCAGTCAGTGTCCAAATCTTCTTAATGTTAGTACTGGAATGTACAAACTTGATCCATTTTTAAGTTATAATATTGCACAACAGTTTAAGAAACAACTCTGATAGAGAGGCTTACAATGTTCTCATTATAATTGTATGTTCATATATTGTGTGTTCATGAGGCTTTTCTTTAATCTTTCATCCTTATTCTCTGACCGCTTAATCCTCTTTGACCATTCTAAGCTAAGCTATACCTGTTTTTGGTTAATTACACCTGACCAACCCTAGGGATGGGGTGGTCAGGTGTCGGCCTATATATCTTCCCCCCTTCTCCCTTCTCCTTAGTCAGTCTGGTGTTGACAAAGGCTTTAACAAAGCCGAAACGTTCACCTCATTTCATATTTCTCTGTGGATTTTCCGCATATATATATATATATATATATATATATATATATATATATATATATATATATATATATATATATATATATATATATATATATATATATATATATATATATATAATATATATATACATATATAAATTGTTGCAAGTCGAGCAACAAATATTTTACATTGAACAACAAATGAGATTGGAAAAGCAGTATTGCCACCTCTGCTATACAGAAAAAAATAGACCCCAGACACACCCTATGGGTAGTAATGGACCCCCATACCGACACTATGAGGGGAAGTGGACCCCATAATAACACTATGGGCGGTAGTGGGCACTATACAAACACTATGGGCGGTAGTTGACTTCATAGCGACCCTGTGGGCGGTAGTGGACCCCCTGCCGACCCTGTGGGCGGCAGTGGACTCCCTACCGACCCTGTGGGCGGCAGTGGACCCCCCCCTACCAACCCTGTGGGCGGTTGTGGACCCCTACCGACCCTGTGGGCAGCAGTGGACCCCATACCGACCCTGTGGGTGGCAGTGGCCCCCATACCGACCCTGTGGGCGATAGTAAACCCCCTACCGACCCTGTGAGCGGCAGTTGACCCCCTACCAACCCTGTGGGCGGTAGTGGACCCTTTACCGACCCTGTCGGTGGCAGTGGACCCTATATACTAATCCTGTGGGCGATACTGGACCCTATACTCATCCTGTGGGCGGCAATGGACGCCATACACATCCAGTGGGTGTTATTGGACCCCATACTTATTCTGTGGGTGGTTGGAGCCCCATACCCATCCTGTGGGTGATAGTGGATGCCATACTCATCCTGTGGGTGGTATTGGACCCCATACCCATCCTTTGGGTGGTTGTGAGCCCCATACCCATCCTGTCGGTGGTAGTGGATGCCATACACATCCAGTGGATGGTATTGGACCCCATTCCCTTCCTGTGGGTGGAAGTGATTCCCAAGTTTGCAGTAGTTTACCCCGTAAACCTTCCACCATAACATCGTTTTCTGTTAGCGTTCCTACAAAACAGTCTTTACAAATTTTTAAAGCGCAAACTATGGTATATAATATTGATTGGTGAAGCACTGTTATTCTATGTAATAATTTATAGTGCTTATTATAATTTACTAAGAACAACTAATATTTCTCAAAATAAAACTACGAGCCTTCAATAGGAAGTAGCTGATCTGTAATATTCTAAGAGCATGGACAATAGTAGGTAAATTTCACAACCCATGTGGGACCTGAAAACTACAATTTTCATTATAATTGAAGCAATGACGACTATTCTGCTATCTACGTTGATGGACGGGTACTGTGAGACGTAAATTGGTACGTGAGGAAGAGTTTGGGCCTTGGTAAAAAAGGTAACTGGAAATATATCACATATGTACTAAATCATTATTCAACATATTGACTTTAAGCATTAAGTCATATATGTGCTGTCTTGTGTGAGAACGGGTTGCATCTAGTATATCGCTGGACAATTTTCGTTGAAGGACTACTTTGGTCATCCATTCACTAGTAGTTATATCAACCTTAAGACTGAATGTTCTTAGTAGTGACTCAAACTCCATGCTGAAGGATTGTAATGTGTCAGCAGTCTGATCAGGTTGAGATAAATCCAGCAATTGTAGTACTAGATGTATGACAGTTTTCTCATTGCCAGCATTATCCATATTGGCTAGTTGATTTTGCCTTGTGGGGTTTGTACTTGAGTCGCTCATAAACCAGTGTCACTGGAAGTACCTTTAGGTTAGCTCTTCTATATCACCCTAGGATGGTATAGACACTAATTAATCACTCAAACGTGTAATGATCATAAGTAAATTATTATATATACAACTCAACTCGAGTTGATAACAATTATACGCAAAATAGGGTCTGCACCATTCATTAATGGTGCTAGGTTGTTTAATATAGTACAAATAGACTATGGTAATAAATGGGGCTAGAATGAACAATAAATAGTTCAACTAGTCAATGGTAATATCCTACCCTGTTGAGGGTTGGCAATTGGTAAATATTATATTGTGAACACTAGTGCAATATATATTAAATAATTCTCTATTTTGGATAAATAATATACAAAATTATTGATAATAGCCTCTTAATTAGCCTCTATGAAACTTCTAATATTATCAAGAAGTATTAAATATTATTAGTGACCTCGCAAAATTAACTCCTCAAAATTCATGGATAATCTCTTGCAAAATTTAACACCATGAAATCCGTGAACAATCTCGTGAAGACACAGCCAATAATTTGGCTAGCTTCAATATTAGCGCTGTCATTTCACGGAATAACATGCCACCAAATATCTGTGGGTGACCCAGAAACCACTGACGGAGGGTGGACTGAGTTGGGGGCTTATGAACTCGTTCAAGGCAAGCCAGTGTCTTTGACTGGCTTTGTATAAATCACACTGCACTAGTATATTTAATGAATCCACAGGCTAACTGATTCATCCGGTACTAAGATGACCAAATAATCTGTCACCCGACTCGAAGATGACCAATAATCTTGGTTCAAAGGACCAAATAATCCGGTTCGAAGGACCATATAATGTGGGAACCGACCTGTGAGATTTATATATTTTAATCTATATGAATTTATATAGAATTTATATTTACGTTAATTTATATATTTCGATAGCAATTAGTATGATGTTAAGTGGACTGTATTTCTGCAATAATCTCACAAATCGATCCATACACATTAGGGGGGGGGGTTATATTGAATTTATATTTATGCAGCCAATCAAACTACAGTATTAAACTACATATATTAGTATACATTGAAGAAGTTCCTTATCTTATTATACAGCAGGCTTAGTTCACCAGGTATAACTAGGATGTAGACACCAAATTTCCTTGTGTGAGACAGCTTCCGTCACCCAGTAACTGATACACAAAGCTTGCTTCCTCTTCTTGACCTGTCAAAGGCACTAGCTGTAAAGTTAGAATCCTAATATATGACAGCTATATCAGAGAAAACACTGTACAATAGATGAAATAAGGACCAAGGCTTAATTACCTTTTTTGAGTCAATCATTTGTGCTCTCACCGGTTCGCCCAAAATATCTACCTAACATTAATGGCCAAAAATGATTAGATAAACGGGTTTCGGAAAGACACCTCCCTTGTATTGATGACAGCGTGTTGATGATGGCAGAAATTTGGTTTCCATAACACTTCGTCCAAGAGAATTTATATAGGAGCCAAATTTGCCCCACGACTCTGTGGTCTAACAACAATGGCTGACCACTCCTCACGGCGCCACTGTATGCCAGGAGTGTATCCCAGTCAATCCCAACCGGCCTCTGATCGAGAAGGAGTGGGAACACAACTTGTTCACTTAACTATTGTGTGCCCGCCCCGTCATGGGCTCTACTACTAACCACAAGGTCGCCAACTGGTGTTTCCGGTGTCCAGTAACACGTCAGTGGTTTTGTTGAATTGTGGTAACAGTGGCAAGGACACACTCAATAGATCTGATATCAGGCCGGTATTTACTTCTATCACGATCTGCTGTCAGGTATTATATAGCCACAAGAAATATGGAGGGGATGATATAAACACCAATGTACTTTGTATTTTACTTAAAACTCATTCAAAGACATCACAAGATTATATCAATAAGCAAACAGCTGTTTCAGGCGGGAGCCGCTCGTTCCCACATATAATATGAACTCGCCAAGCTGGCAATGCTCCCCCTCACGTCAATGTCAAAATCAGCCGGGCGACTACCCCCGCGCGAATGTCACTTTATCTGTTTGCTTGTGGTGTGACGCACCAGTTTCTTTAAGTTCTCAAAGACCACTAGAAGTTCGAACACACAATATTTGCGACAATAGCATGTAAACACTTCGCTGCACTGACCTTGACCTCAATCAAACATTTCTATATTAAAGGTGGCAGTAATTCACTATCATGGTATTACACACTGCCCTTCATTTAATGATAACGGATGCAAGTATATATTACTGGAGTTCTCAGTAATTCCTTTCGTGGGCGATAACACAATTAATCACTGCACACATGAATGATTATTCAATACACGAGCATAGACATATATATATATATATATGGATGAGTCAGACATCAATAATGGTAATAACATAGTTACTGGGCACATAGCCCAACTCCAAACACTGGCATATTTACATATATATATTCTCTCGCTAAATGATCATATTAAAGTCTCATTAAAGACATTATCAACACAGTAAATTCAACAATTACTCCGGGTGCCTGCACACACCAATAATAATCATAAATATCGTGAGTACTCTTTATAGTCCCACTCTGCACACTGGTGCCATACTCTGACATAGGTGAGCCTTGCTCACGACATACAAAATACTCAGGCTAAATAATATAGCTGACTAAAGGGGAATTGGGAGGGAAACTAGAATCACCTACTTCCACCTATCCTCCGGTGAGAGTTGAGTTGCAGCTCCAGGTCCTGGCTCCTGCCTTGTGTAGGGAACGCCCCCACACACACACTGTCGTGTCCTCCAGGAACTCAATCAACGTCCCACCGTAAGCGCGTCGTCTCCGTGCCTTTTCACTGCAGGTCCGTGCTCCTCCTCGACTTCTTGTAGGGTTGGAGTCGGTCTCCCGGCCGTCAACTTCTCCTCCCAGCTACGGCTGCCCGCCTACGTCTCGGCTGCAGTCGTTCGGATTCCCAAATAGTTTTCTTCTTCCACTGCTTCCTGGTGGCTCGGTCCAGCCACTACGCCGTCACAAACGGGTGAACTGCTTCAGACGTTGCATACGTCACTGCACGGACTTCACTTCTTCTTGCACAGTACCTGTCCTGGAGCACTTGTTGCTCAATATCCCGTCGATTCCCTCTCTGGTCCAACACATGAACGAAGGAAGACCTCACAGAGTACTTGCAGACTTCGGGTGATGCGTAATATCCATGGGAGCGGGAAACAACTGTCAAACTGACAGGAGCAATCTTCGCACGTCCAACCACCTTGACGTGTCGTGTCAGACTGATTCCCTCCGGAGGATTGGCCAATCCACTACGTCATCACTGTGAAGCTATCAGCCGTCGCATACGTCGCTGCCTAGACTCCACCCTTGCACAACACCTGTTCCTGGAGCACTTGTTGCTCAATATTCTGTCAATTCCTTCTCTGGTCCAACACATGAACGAAGGAAGACCTCACAGGTGATGGCAGACCACGGGTGATGCGTAAGTCCTCCGGAGTCGGGGTAAACTGTCTAACTGACAGGACCCCCCAGCGCACGTCCGACCTCCTTGACATGCTGTCTTAGACTGATGGCGCCAGCGCGGTGCGATGACCGGACCCCCCTTCCTTCATGACGTCATATTCGCCACGGGAGGTTTTCATTGGCTCCCTGTGCCACGTCGCTGTCGGCGACCAATCTGGTGTCACTGACGTCACACAGTTTTGGCGAGAAAACAGAAGAGCCAGCGCCATATTGGCTTCCTAAAGGGCCTAAACCACAGCCCAAAATACTCTTCTTTTATGAATTTCTCGGCACTTCGAGAACACTCCACTCTCCCACATATACCAAACTGATGCCTGCGACGTAGAGAACGCTCGGGTAAAGTGGACATGACTCTTACTGCAGGCGTGGGAGAAATATAAGGGGGGGGGAACACCGTCACATACCCCTCCCCTTAAAATAAGAGTCATGTCTGGTTAGTGTATACAGGACAGGGCATCTACTACGTTGTCTTCCCCTCGGATGAGTTTGATTTCCAACCAGTATTCCTGCCGCCAATGCGAAACGCTCCTTACATATCCGTTGACCGTTCCCATGGTCACTCCTGATGTCCATTGTTCCTTCAGCATGGACTTTGCACCCCTTGTCCATACACCAGCTGGAAAGGTGAGAAACCTAACGATCACTGCGTTACGCATGGCAAACAATGCAGGACATACTGCTTCATCCCACTCAGTTCCCTGCTCTGTGCAGAACACTCTCATCAGCATGCCGTCCTGTTCGTAACAATGAGTGGCCCTCTCAGGACCAACACGTCCTCCATCGGCCTCATGAATCAATTCGGGGAACTCTATCTGCTGCAACTCTCCAAGACTAGTGCGGCCTACCCCTAGAGAACTGGTGAGGGTCACCTGTAACTCACCATTCGGGCTGCCTTCGCCCTCCACTCATTCTCCGGGTCCCATGAAGAGGTGATCGATTCCCAGGCTATCGGACGTCTCCTGAGCCCCATCAGATTCACACCCTCCGTGTCCTTCGCACTGCCTCGGCATCACAGCACAAACCGGGAACGCCGCCGTGGCGATTCCTTTCTCGTCCCCACAGGCGTCTAACACTCTGCCTGTCTCCTCATAGTGCTCTATGCACTCCTCGCCCTTCGCGAGATTCGGGAGGACATATCCTCCACATGCGTCATTTCCCAAGATGACTTGTGCCTCCATCTTGGGCATTGATGCACAGACCCCCACCACAAGGGTCTGGCAGCCAAAATCAGAATTGAGAGTCACCTGGTGTAGGGGCATCCACACTGGGCCTCCCACAGTGGTCACACTTGCCACCCCCACACTGGTACTCTCGTAACCCTCGGGGAACAGGGTTTCGCTCACCAGGGTAATATCTGCCCCAGTGTCTCTTAATATCTTCACCAGGATGGAGTCTGCGTCCCCCATCCTTAAAGTTCCCTCACTCACGAATGGGTGAACTCTTTTCTCCCCACTCAGTACGGGTTCATCCCGCACCCACTCGGCCATCAGGTCCTCGACCCTCACGAAAGCAACGTTCCACCGCTGCTCAGGGTGTCTGCATTCCCGCGCGACGTGTCCGAATATTCCACAGTTGTAGCAGCGGATCCTTCTTCGGTGGATCTTCCTCGCGCCATTCATCGACTCCTCGGTTTCGGCAACAACTCTTGAGCTCTCAGCTTGGGACTTCTTTACCGGCTCCACAGCACTCTTTGAACCTCTCCTGTCTCCACTTGAGAGGTGGGACTCAGGAGAACTCGCTCCTGTCCTCCATCCGTCCGTCCTTCTATAACTTCTACCATTTCCGGAGTGTTTGGTCGGTCGGTGCCGTCCCTCTCGGTGTGGTCGCAGAGCTTCTTCCAGCATGTCGGCTCTGTCGGCCGCAGCTCTCAGGTCCTTAATGTCCGCCTCCTTTACTCTAACCCTGATCTCAGGAGAGAGCACGGACATAAACTTCTCCATGACCATAAGCCTTTTGACCTCTTCAGCCGACCTCGCTTCTTCAGACTCCAGCCACTTAAGGAACTTCCTCTCCATGTCCCTCGCCGTCTCTGCATAAGATTTTCCTGGCGAACGGGTACATTCCCTAAATCTCTTCCTGTAACATTCCGGCGTGAGCTTGAAAGAATGGAGCACAGCTCTCTTTACAGCATCGTAGTTGGTGCACTCTTGGAGGTCGAGCATATTGTAGGCTTCACGAGCTTCACCGGTGAGCCTACCCTGAACCAGCTCCGCCCACTCCGCCCTCGGTCACTTCTTCAAGGTAGCGATCTTCTCGAAGTGGTCGAAGAAACCTTCAGCTTCATTTGGTACAAAGACAGGCAGATCTCGCTCCCTCACTCGGCGGTCTTCCTGTTGCGGCGGAGCAGGTGCACCTAGCCCTAGTTCAGCTCGCTTCAGCTCCACCTGCTTGTTAGCTTCTATCTCCTGCTGTCTCAGCCTAGCTTCTCGCTCGTGCTCTTCACGCTTCAGTTGCGCTTCTTCTCTCCTCAGCTGTGCTTCTCGCTCTTGTTCTTCCCTGTGCAGCTGTGCTTCTCGCTCTTGTTCTTCCCAGCGCAGCTGTGCTTCTCACTCCTCACGCTTCAGCTGTGCTTCTCGCTCCTCACGCTTCAGCTGTGCTTCTTGCTCCTCACGCTTCAGCTGTGCTTCTCGCTCCTCACGCTTCAGCTGTGCTTCTCGCTCCTCACGCTTCAGCTGTGCTTCTCGCTCCTCACGCTTCAGCTGTGCTTCTCGCTCCTCACGCTTCAGCTGTGCTTCTCGCTCCTCACACTTCAGCTGTGCTTCTGCTTCTCGCTCTTCTTTGCGCTGCTGTGCCTCTCGCTCTTCTTTGCGCTGCTGTGCTTCCAGCTGCAGCTTCAATATTTCCAGCTTAATGCTGTGCCTGCTGCCGCTGGATCCTCTGCTGCTCCCACCAATGCTCAGGTGTTCTCCCATACTAGCAGGTGTTTGTGGCCGTTCCTCCTCCAAAGCTTCATCTCGTGCTCTGAGCTGTGCCATTATCTCCAGTCTTCTCTCTCCCACTCTGGAAGATCTCAACTTTATCCCAAAATGGTCTGCTATTGACTGTAACTGTGCCTTGGTGCACTCCTCCAGCACCTGCTCATCTTTAGTGTCAATGAACCTTGTTACTTTATCATCCTCCATCTTGTGCTATGAGTGATAACCTGCACCTGTTACCTAATACCACTGCCAAGTACCACAACTGCAACCTTTATTTCGATCGTGATCCTGGCGAGGTCGCCAATTTCGGGGTTTATCAGTGAGCAACACAGTTTTGGCGGGAAAACAGAAGAGCCAGCGCCATATTGGCTTCCTAAAGGGCCTAAACCACAGCCCAAAATACTCTTCTTTTATGAATTTCTCGGCACTTCGAGAACACTCCACTCTCCCACATATACCAAACTGATGCCTGCGACTTAGAGAACGCTCGGGTAAAGTGGACATGACTCTTACTGCAGGCGTGGGAGAAATATAAGGGGGTGAACACCGTCACATATGTGGCAATGATATCCCGTTTTCTATAGACTAAAAATTCCACTACAAGTTACATATCTATGGGTAACTTGTTTATACAATGGCAGCAATATTATCTGCCATTGCATTGATATTAGTAATTGGTGTCGGATTTTCCGACAACCTGGTGCCTGGGGTAAAAGTGCTGCAAGTTTTTTGAAGGAACTGGGGTCCAAGTTAATTGAAACAACTAGAGACCCTAGAGCCACCAGTTTCCTTCTTCAGCGCCTTAGTGTGGCGATCCAGAGAGGAAATGCTCACTGCATCCATGGTTCCTGCCCGCCATCTGAGAAGCTGGAGGAGCTGTACAACTTGTGACAAGTAGTCTTGTGCCTTGCATGTAACCAATGTTGTAACCCTTTTTGTGTAATGAAATTTTAAATAAAATTAGATATATACACACACACACACTAAAAGAATAGGGGTGGTAGGGGAAGAAAATATCAAAGTGTTCAGTGAGGATCCACAAGGTCTTCTCTGAGTACTCATTATTTTCTTCTCCGAGGCTATAGGTCCCTACACTTGCACCAGAGGTGGTACCCCTTTTAGGTTTAAAAAACATATATATATATATATATATATATATATATATATATATATATATATATATATATATATATATATATATATATATATATATATATATATATATATATATATCTCACTCTCGTGTTTAGGAGAGTTGTGCCTTAAGTTCATAGACACAGTGTTCTCCCATATTAACAGGGACTTGATGAAATAAACGTATAAATGACCCCTCACTTGCTCTAGTGCTCTTGGGAGGTGGTGATCTTTGGAATATATAAATACTCCGAAATTACCATCTCTTTTAAGGGTCTGAGTAGGTGGTGGAGCGGGTTAAGGCGTACCTGTTATGCCAGTTGCTGGAAGGCTTCTGTGCTGGCGAGGGTTCGAGTCTCCTGGTGGGAAAGTGTTCTAAAGTTGTATACTTCACTCTCGTGTTTAGGAGAGTTGTGCCTTAAGTTCATAGACACAGTGTTCTCCCATATTAACAGGGACTTGATGAAATAAACGTATAAATGACCCCTCACTTGCTCTAGTGCTCTTGGGAGGTGGTGATCTTTGGAATATATAAATACTCCGAAATTACCATCTCTTTTAAGGGTCTGAGCAGGTGGTGGAGCGGGTTAAGGCGTACCTGTTATGCCAGTTGCTGGAAGGCTTCAGTGCTGGCGAGGGTTCGAGTCTCCTGGTGGGAAAGTGTTCTAAAGTTGTATACTTCACTCTCGTGTTTAGGAGAGTTGTGCCTTAAGTTCATAGACACAGTGTTCTCCCATATTAACAGGGACTTGATGAAATTAACGTATAAATGACCCCTCACTTGCTCTAGTGCTCTTGGGAGGTGGTGATCTTTGGAATATATAAATACTCCAAAATTACCATCTCTTTTAAGGGTCTGAGCAGGTGGTGGAGCGGGTTAAGGCGTACCTGTTATGCCAGTTGCTGGAAGGCTTCTGTGCTGGCGAGGGTTCGAGTCTCCTGGTGGGAAAGTGTTCTAAAGTTGTATACTTCACTCTCGTGTTTAGGAGAGTTGTGCCTTAAGTTCATAGACACAGTGTTCTCCCATATTAACAGGGACTTGATGAAATAAACGTATAAATGACCGTTCACTTGCTCTAGTGCTCTTGGGAGGTGGTGATCTTTGGAATATATAAATACTCCGAAATTACCATCTCTTTTAAGGGTCTGAGCAGGTGGTGGAGCGGGTTAAGGCGTACCTGTTATGCCAGTTGCTGGAAGGCTTCTGTGCTGGCGAGGGTTCGAGTCTCCTGGTGGGAAAGTGTTCTAAAGTTGTATATATATATATATATATATATATATATATATATATATATATATATATATATATATATATATATATATATATATATATATATATATATATATATACATTAGAAAGAATGTTTTTCAGTGTCAGAGTAGTTAACAAATGCACAGTTTTAAATGTAGAAATGATAGAGCTCAGTAGGCTCAGGAACCTGTACATCGATTGATTGACAGTTGAGGGGTGGGACCAAAGAGCCGAAACTCAACTCCCTGCAAGCACAACTAGTACACACACTCAGGGTCCCGTAGTACAGACGGGTTCGTTCTCGACTCAGGATCGAGAATTCCAGGTTCGAATCATGGGCGGGACAGAAATTGTTGGGCACATCAACTAATTCACCCACTCACCTAGCAGCAAATAGGCACCGAGGAGTTAGTCAGCTTGTTGCGGAGCTGCATTCTAGGGTGGTTCAGTTATTCGACCTGAGAGGGGGAGACCTCGATATAAGCCTAGCATATATAAATACACTCAGGCAGCTTGTCCCATGGACACAATGAACTAGTATTATTATGAGTGCGGGCCTCATAATATTTACAACTAGTTGTGTTTACACTCATGCATAGCTAAATATAAGGTTGATCATAGAAAGAACTCAAACAGGAGAGAAAGAAAGAATGAAGAGAGCACGTGTGTAATTTAGTGCCTGCAGGAGGCGCAAAAAGAAGTAATGATCACTTTCGTTGCCAAAAAGAACTGAGAAAGGGGCCCATAGAGGAGGTTGGGGAGTAACGGAGCAGATATCCACGACTTTTGAAAAGTGAAGAATTCACAAATATCTGGAAGAAAGATATGGAAAAAAATAGCAGTAGCAGTTAAATGGTCACAGACTATACAAGCAACTTATACAGAGCACTATATGCAAGTCGGCGAAGAACTCTGTAGGGTAAGGCAGGTCCTAGTCAACAACGGCTTCTACAATGATTTCGTTGAAGACATCATAAGAAGGAAGGTGAAACACCATGCAACCTCTGAAGAGACAACTAACACAACACCCGTACCCCCTATTAGACTATTTTACAGGAACTTCTTTTCCACAGCTCATAAAACGGAGGAAAGGGTCCTGAAAGATATTGTTGATAGGAACGTTATCCCTACAGACCAAAATCAGAAGATACAATTGACGATTTACTATAAAACCAAAAAAACGGCCAACCTACTCATGAGAAACTCTCAAGACACAAAGCAGAACGCTTTAAAAGAGACCAACGTCGTCTATGCCTTCAAATGCCCACTTGGGGACTGTAAGCCTCAAAGAACTCAGTATATAGGCAAGACAACAATATCTCTTTCCAGGCGATTAGCAATGCATAGGCAACAGGGCTCCATTAAGGAACATATAATCTCTTCCCACAACCAGACCATCACCAAGAAATCTTAACAAATAACACAGAAATAATTGATAGATACAGCGATAGCAGGCGACTTCACATCTGTGAGGCACTACACATCAAGAAGTCAACACCAGCAATCAACGGCCAATTAATGCACAACTATGTTCTACCCACTTCAAGACTCCGCACCAGTATAAAGCATCTAGAAATATGGGCCAATAGGCCCTTTGTATTTACTTCCATTCTTTCCCCTTTAACTTTACCCAATATTACCCAATATTTCGTGTTCTATCTTGTGTTGAAAGTTTGTTTTCACTTCATCCAAAACTGTTCTAACATATCACCTCACCTAAATGCAGGTATAAAAAATGAAAAACCGTTTGAATTATAGCATAGTAAGAAATCTGTTTAGTATTTGCACATTATAGTTGTGTGTGTGTAAACTAAAGTCTTTGAAAATGTAATAAGTTATTACGAAACGTGTTCAAGTGTCAAGTCAGACTAGAAATAAAAATGAATTTTGGAGAACTGATTTTTCAATTACCATCGACAGTGAAAAGAAACATAAGAAATATTGAGAAAATTCGTGTTAGAATTATCAATCTTACTTTTCGGTCATATTTAATAACATATGTCTACAGGAAAGACTGCTACCAAAATATACTAATATTAAAAAGCATGACCCAGCAGCAAGGAATCAAGCTTTCACGATAAATTATCGCCAAGATCTGATTCAAAATCAGATACACAAGGCAGAAAATGAAATCAAAGACAACAAAACGCAACTACTTCATGCTTCAAACCAATGGAGAAACAGCAACATCGACGAAAGTCTCCGTACTCGCATCGAGCAACACCTCGACATCCTCACAGATCGACATCACCTCAGTACCGAAACCAGGATAATCAAGAAACTAACAACATTATATGGAGGACCTATGGCAATTCCACGACCAAGAGACGGCTTCCTGAACCTTGCAGGAATCAACCTCACTGAGGACCAAGTCACTCTCCTAAATCTGGGTATAAACTGTCACGTTATGTCCAGACCAAGTGAGATGGCCCGGAAAATGGAGTTGGAAATCCTGTTGGACGACATATTCGATCTCGAGACACAAAAGAAGGTCACCACCAAGGACACCTTACAAGCAGAACTTATCACAGAAGGAGGAAAGAATCGAGGCAACTACAGAAGCACCATACTGTCCCCCGAGCTCAAAGCGGTAGCTAAGAGCCTTCGTGAGAACAAGGAGATAGTCGTCAGGAGAGGTGACAAGTCGTCAATATACGTCATTCTTAAAAAAGACGAATGTCTGGCGAAAATGAACCTCATACTCTCTGACCAAACTAAATTCCAAAGGGTAACGAATGACACTACAGCCGAAATGAAAGCAAAGATCAACAAATTGATCAAAACTGTGAAAGCCAAGAAATCCGGACTCCACCTGTCAAAGATTATTGGGGAATACAAACCTGGATACGCATATGGAAATGTCAAGACACACAAGCCTGGAAACCCACTTCGGCCAATCATCAGCCAGATACCCACACCTACGTATAGACTGGCAAAGCGACTCAACAGCTTGCTGACTCTTAATGTCCCTTGCGCCTTCAGCCTGAAGTCTCCAAAAGAATTTGTTGACTTACTGCGGGGAACACAAGCCACAGGGATACGAGCCTCGTTGGACGTAGAATCACTGTTCACCAACGTATCTGTGGACGAGACAATCGGGATGATAGCCGACAGAGTGTATCGTGATCCAGCCTGTACTCCTCTTGACATACCAGAAAATATTCTAAGGAAACTACTCCAAGCTTGTACTAAAGAGGCACCCTTCTTGAGCCCGGATGGGCACATGTATTTGCAAGTAGATGGGATCGCCATGGGTTCTCCCCTAGGTGTCCTGTTTGCGAACTTCTACAAAGGTACCATCGAACAAAAGGTCTTAGTCGACATGAACTTGAAACCAGCCATATACTGCAGGTATGTTGACGACATTTTTACACAGGTATCTGATGTCAGACATCTGCTGGAGCTGAAGGAGGCATTTGAGCGGAGTTCCGTGCTGCGTTTCACTTACGAGATGGAAAAGGATGGAAAGCTGCCCTTTCTAGATGTAACAGTCATGGAAAAGAGCGGAGGTTTCCACACTGCAGTCTACACTAATGAAATGAACATAGGAATGTGCCTAAATGCCAACAGCGACTGCCCAGACAGGTACAAGAGGAGTGTTGTTAACGCATATGTCGACCGTGCTCTCAGCCACAGCTTAGAATGGAAGCAAGTCGATGAAGAACTCTGTAGGGTAAGGCAACAACGTCAGCCAACAACGGCTTCTTCAATGGTTTCGTCGAAGACATCATAAGAAGGAAAGTGAAACGCCATGCAACCTCTGAAGAGACAACTAACACAACACCTATACCCCCTATTAGACTATTTTACAAGAACTTCTTTTCCACAGCTCATAAAACGGAGGAAAGGGTCCTGAAAGATATTGTTAATAGAAACGTTATCCCTACAGACAAAAATCAGAGGATACAACTGACGATTTACTATAAAACCAGAAAATTGGCCAGCCTACTCATGAGAAACTCTCCAGACACAAAGCAGAACGCTTTAAAAGAGACCAACGTCGTCTATGCCTTCAAATGCCCTCTTGGGGACTGTAAGCTCCAAAAAACCCAGTATATAGGCAAGACAACAACATCTCTTTCTAGGCGTTTAACGATGCATAAGCAACAGGGCTCCATTAAGGAACAGATAATCTCTTCCCACAACCAGACCATCGCCAGAGAAATCCTAGTAAACAACTCAGAAATCATCGATAGATACAGCGATAGCAGGCGGCTTGACGTTTGCAAGGCATTACACATCAAGAAGTCAACACCAGCAATCAACAGCCAATTAATGCACAACTATATTCTACCCACCTCAAGACTCCGCTCCAATATAGAAGCATCAAGAAATATGGACCAATAGGCTTTCTACAATCACTTCTATTCAATACCCATTGTTTCGTGTTCTGACTTGTGTTGATGAAATTAATACCTTATTAAATACCACCTCACCCCATCCACCTCACTCAAATGTAGATATAAACAAATCGGAGAGGTGTAAGTTCTATTCAGTTGTGTATGTTTAAACTAAAGTCTTTGAAAATGTAATAATTTTTACGAAACGCGCTCAAGTGTCGCGTCAGACTAGAAATAAAAAAGAATTTTGGAGAATTGATTTTTGAATTACCACCAACAGTGAAAAGAAATGTACGAAAGATTGAGAAAATTTGTGTTAGAATTATTAATCTTACTTTTTCGGTCATATTTAATAATATATATATATATATATATATATATATATATATATATATATATATATATATATATATACATATATATATATATATATATATATATATATATATATATATACATATATATATATATATATATATATATATATATACATATATATATATATATATATATATATATATATATATATATATATATATATATATATATATATATACATATATATATATATATATATATATATATATATATATATACATATATATATATATATATATATATATATATATATATATATATATATGTATATATGTCGTACCTAGTAGCCAGAACGCACTTTTCAGCCTACTATCCAAGGCCTGATTTGCCTAATAAACCAAATTTTCATGAATTAATATATTTTCTCTAATTTTTTTCTTATGAAATGATAAAGCTACCCATTTCATTATGTATAAGTCAATTTTTTTTTATTGGAGTTAAAATTAACGTAGATATATGACCGAACCTAACCAACCCTACCTAACCTAACCTAACCTATCTTTATAGGTTAGGTTAGGTTAGGTAGCCGAAAAAGTTAGGTTAGGTTAGGTTAGGTAGGTTAGGTAGTCGAAAAACAATTAATTCATGAAAACTTGGCTTATTAGGCAAATTGGGCCTTGAATAGTAGGCTGAGAAGTGCGTTCTGGCTACTAGGTACGACATATATATATATAATATATATATATATATATATATATATATGTATATATATATATATATATATATATATATATATATATATATATATATATATTTATATATACATATATATATTTATATATACATATATATATATAT
>NC_091202.1:7903436-8028436 GCF_040958095.1 Procambarus clarkii | reverse complement strand
TGTCGTACCTAGTAGCCTAATCTTTATAGGTTAGGTTAGGTAGCCGAAAAAGTTAGGTTAGGCTAGGTTAGGTAGGTTAGGTAGTCGAAAAAACATTAATTCATGAAAACTTGGCTTATTAGGCAAATCGGGCCTTGCATAGTAGGCTGAGAAGTGCGTTCTGGCTACTAGGTACGACATATGCCTATATATATATATATATATATATATATATATGTCGTACCTAGTAGCCAGAATGCACTTGTCAGCCTACTATGCAAGGCCAAATTTGCCTAATAAGCCAAGTTTTCCTGAATTAATATATTTTCTCAAATTTTTTTCTTATGAAAAGATAAAGCTACCCATTTCATTATGTATGAGGTCAATTTTTATTTATTGTAGTTAAAATTAACGTAGATATATGACCGAACCTAACCAACCCTACCTAACCTAACCTAACCTATCTTTATAGATTAGGTTAGGTTAGGTAGCCAAAAAAGCTAGGTTAGGTTAGGTTAGGTAGGTTAGGTCGTCGAAAAACAATTAATTCATGAAAACTTGGCTTATTAGGCAAATCGGGCCTTGCATAGTAGGCTGAGAAGTGCGTTCTGGCTACTAGGTACGACATATATATATATATATATATATATATATATATATATATATATATATATATATATATATATATATATATATATATGTATATATGTATATATATATATATATATATATATATATATATATATATGTATATATGTATATATATATATATATATATATATATATATATATATATATATATATATATATATATATATATGTCGTACCTAATAGCCAGAACGCACTTCTCATCCTACTATGCAAGGTCTGATTTGCCTAATAAGCCAAGTTTTCATGAATTAATTGTTTTTCGTCTACCTAACCTACCCAACCTAACCTAACCTAACGTTTTCGGCTACCTAACCTAACCTAACCTATAAAGATAGGTTAGGTTTGGTTAGGTAGGGTTGGTTAGGTTCGGTCATATATCTACGTTAATTTTACCTCCAATAAAAAAAAATTGACCTCATACTTAATGAAATGGGTAGCTTTATCATTTCATAAGAAAAAAAATAGAGAAAATATATTAATTCAGTAAAACTTGGCTTATTAGGCAAATCGGGCCCTGCATGGTAGGCTGAGAAGTGCGTTCTGGCTACTAGGTACGACATATATATATATATATATATATATATATATATATATATATATATATATATATATATATATATATATATATATATATATATATAACTGAAAACTCACACCCCAGAAGTGACTCGAACCCATACTCCCAGAAGCAACGCATCTGGTATGTACAAGACGCCTTAATCCACTTGACCATCACGACCGGACAAAATGAGGTGATAGCCGAGGCTATTTGAACCACCCCACCGCCGGCACTCGGATAGTTATCTTGGGCATAGCATTTTACCAAATCACCTCATTCTTTGGGGCAACACGTGAGGAACACAAATGCGAACAAGCCTGAATGGTCCCCAGGACATATGCAACTGAAAACTCACACCCCAGAAGTGACTCGAACCCATACTCCCAGAAGCAACGCATCTGGTATGTACAAGACGCCTTAATCCACTTGACCATCACGACCGGACAAAATGAGGTGATAGCCGAGGCTATTTGAACCACCCCACCGCCGGCACTCGGATAGTTATCTTGGGCATAGCATTTTACCAAATCAGCCGGCGGTGGGGTGGTTCAAATAGCCTCGGCTATCACCTCATTTTGTCCGGTCGTGATGGTCAAGTGGATTAAGGCGTCTTGTACATACCAGATGCGTTGCTTCTGGGAGTATGGGTTCGAGTCACTTCTGGGGTGTGAGTTTTCAGTTGCATATGTCCTGGGGACCATTCAGGCTTGTTCGCATTTGTGTTCCTCACGTGTTGCCCCAAAGAATGAGGTGATTTGGTAAAATGCTATGCCCAAGATAACTATCCGAGTGCCGGCGGTGGGGTGGTTCAAATAGCCTCGGCTATCACCTCATTTTGTCCGGTCGTGATGGTCAAGTGGATTAAGGCGTCTTGTACATACCAGATGCGTTGCTTCTGGGAGTATGGGTTCGAGTCACTTCTGGGGTGTGAGTTTTCAGTTGCATATGTCCTGGGGACCATTCAGGCTTGTTCGCATATATATATATATATATATATATATATATATATATATTTGATGGTTATTCGACTACCTAACCTACCTAACCTAACCTAACCTAACTTTTTCGGCTACATAACCTAACCTAACCTATAAAGATAGGTTAGGTTAGGTTAACCTAACCTATAAAGATAGGTTAGGTTAGGTTAGGTAGGGTTGATTAGGTTCGGCCATACATCTACGTTATTTTTAACTCCAATAAAAAAAATTGACCTCATGCATAATGAATATATATATATATATATATATATATATATATATATATATATATATATATATATATATATATATATATATATATATATGTCGTACCTAGTAGCCAGAACGCACTTCTCAGCCTACTATGCAAGGCCCGATTTGCCTAATAAGCCAAGTTTTCAAGAATTAATGGTTTTTTGACTACCTAACCTACCTAACCTAACATAACCTAACTTTTTCGGCTACCTAACTTAACCTAACCTATAAAGATTGGTTGGGTTAGGTTAGGTAGGGCTGGTTAGGTTCGGTCATATATCTACGTTAATTTTAACTCCAATAAAAAAAATTACCTCATACATAATGAAATGGGTAGCTTTATCATTTCATAAAAAAAAAATAGAGAAAATATATTAATTCAGGAAAACGTGGCTTATTAGGCAAATTGGGCCTTGCATAGTAGGCTGAGAAGTGCGTTCTGGCTACTAGGTACGACATATATATATATATATATATATATATATATATATATATATATATATATATATATATATATATATATATATATATATATATATATATATATATATATATATATATATGTCGTACCTAATAGCCAGAACACACTTCTATGCCTACTATGCAAGGCCCGATTTGCCTATTAAGGCAAGTTTTCATCAATTAATTGTTTTTCGACTACCTAACCTACCTAACCTAACCTAACCTAACTTTTTCGGCTACCTAACCTAACCTATAAAGATAGGTTAGGTTAGGTTAGGTAGGGTTGATTAGGTTCGGCCATATATCTACGTTATTTTTAACTCCAATAAAAAAAAATTGACCTCATACATAATGAAATGGGTAGCTTTATCATTTCATAAGAAAAAAAATTGAGGAAATATATTAATTCATGAGAACTTGGATTATTAGGCAAATCGGGCCTTGCATAGTAGGCTGAGAAGTGCCTGCTGGCTACTAGGTACGACATATATATATATATATATATATATATATATATATATATATATATATATATATATATATATATATATATATATATATATACATATATATATATATATATATATATATATATATATATATATATATATACAATCTTTGGACAACACCCACCAGTGGGACTCGAACCCAGAAAGCACAACTACCTTCCAGTAGCTGGCATAACTAGTATGCTTTAACCCACTACGCCATCAGACCTTACAAAAGAAGTAGATAGTTCGAGATATATATATATATCTCAAACATCTCTACCTCCCGAAGGCACCAGATGAGTGAGGGGTCAGTCTGCAATTTTCGTCAAGCCACTGTCAATGTGAGAGAACTCGTGTCCAGCTTATAAGCCTATACTTGCATAAACCACAAGTGAAGATAAACAATCTTTGGACAACACCCACCAGTGGGACTCGAACCCAGAAAGCACAACTACCTTCCAGTAGCTGGCATAACTAGTATGCTTTAACCCACTACGCCATCAGACCTTACAAAAGAAGTAGATAGTTCGAGATATATATATATATCTCAAACATCTCTACCTCCCTAAGGCACCAGATGAGTGAGGGGTCAGTCTGCAATTTTCGTCAAGCCACTGTCAATGTGAGAGAACTCGTGTCCAGCTTATAAGCCTATACTTGCATAAACCACAAGTGAAGATAAACAATCTTTGGACAACACCCACCAGTGGGACTCGAACCCAGAAAGCACAACTACCTTCCGGTAGCTGGCATAACTAGTATGCTTTAACCCACTACGCCATCAGACCTTACAAAAGAAGTAGATAGTTCGAGATATATATATATATCTCAAACATCTCTACCTCCCGAAGGCACCAGATGAGTGAGGGGTCAGTCTGCAATTTTCGTCAAGCCACTGTCAATGTGAGAGAACTCGTGTCCAGCTTATAAGCCTATACTTGCATAAACCACAAGTGAAGATAAACAATCTTTGGACAACACCCACCAGTGGGACTCGATCCCAGAAAGCACAACTACCTTCCAGTAGCTGGCATAACTAGTATGCTTTAACCCACTACGCCATCAGACCTTACAAAAGAAGTAGATAGTTCGAGATATATATATATATCTCAAACATCTCTACCTCCCGAAGGCACCAGATGAGTGAGGGGTCAGTCTGCAATTTTCGTCAAGCCACTGTCAATGTGAGAGAACTCGTGTCCAGCTTATAAGCCTATACTTGCATAAACCACAAGTGAAGATAAACAATCTTTGGACAACACCCACCAGTGGGACTCGAACCCAGAAAGCACAACTACCTTCCAGTAGCTGGCATAACTAGTATGCTTTAACCCACTACGCCATCAGACCTTACAAAAGAAGTAGATAGTTCGAGATATATATATATATCTCAAACATCTCTACCTCCCGAAGGCACCAGATGAGTGAGGGGTCAGTCTGCAATTTTCGTCAAGCCACTGTCAATGTGAGAGAACTCGTGTCCAGCTTATAAGCCTATACTTGCATAAACCACAAGTGAAGATAAACAATCTTTGGACAACACCCACCAGTGGGACTCGAACCCAGAAAGCACAACTACCTTCCAGTAGCTGGCATAACTAGTATGCTTTAACCCACTACGCCATCAGACCTTACAAAAGTAGTAGATAGTTCGAGATATATATATATATCTCAAACATCTCTACCTCCCGAAGGCACCAGATGAGTGAGGGGTCAGTCTGCAATTTTCGTCAAGCCACTGTCAATGTGAGAGAACTCGTGTCCAGCTTATAAGCCTATACTTGCATAAACCACAAGTGAAGATAAACAATCTTTGGACAACACCCACCAGTGGGACTCGAACCCAGAAAGCACAACTACCTTCCAGTAGCTGGCATAACTAGTATGCTTTAACCCACTACGCCATCAGACCTTACAAAAGAAGTAGATAGTTCGAGATATATATATATATCTCAAACATCTCTACCTCCCGAAGGCACCAGATGAGTGAGGGGTCAGTCTGCAATTTTCGTCAAGCCACTGTCAATGTGAGAGAACTCGTGTCCAGCTTATAAGCCTATACTTGCATAAACCACAAGTGAAGATAAACAATCTTTGGACAACACCCACCAGTGGGACTCGAACCCAGAAAGCACAACTACCTTCCAGTAGCTGGCATAACTAGTATGCTTTAACCCACTACGCCATCAGACCTTACAAAAGAAGTAGATAGTTCGAGATATATATATATATCTCAAACATCTCTACCTCCCGAAGGCACCAGATGAGTGAGGGGTCAGTCTGCAATTTTCGTCAAGCCACTGTCAATGTGAGAGAACTCGTGTCCAGCTTATAAGCCTATACTTGCATAAACCACAAGTGAAGATAAACAATCTTTGGACAACACCCACCAGTGGGACTCGAACCCAGAAAGCACAACTACCTTCCAGTAGCTGGCATAACTAGTATGCTTTAACCCACTACGCCATCAGACCTTACAAAAGAAGTAGATAGTTCGAGATATATATATATATCTCAAACATCTCTACCTCCCGAAGGCACCAGATGAGTGAGGGGTCAGTCTGCAATTTTCGTCAAGCCACTGTCAATGTGAGAGAACTCGTGTCCAGCTTATAAGCCTATACTTGCATAAACCACAAGTGAAGATAAACAATCTTTGGACAACACCCACCAGTGGGACTCGAACCCAGAAAGCACAACTACCTTCCAGTAGCTGGCATAACTAGTATGCTTTAACCCACTACGCCATCAGACCTTACAAAAGAAGTAGATAGTTCGAGATATATATATATATCTCAAACATCTCTACCTCCCGAAGGCACCAGATGAGTGAGGGGTCAGTCTGCAATTTTCGTCAAGCCACTGTCAATGTGAGAGAACTCGTGTCCAGCTTATAAGCCTATACTTGCATAAACCACAAGTGAAGATAAACAATCTTTGGACAACACCCACCAGTGGGACTCGAACCCAGAAAGCACAACTACCTTCCAGTAGCTGGCATAACTAGTATGCTTTAACCCACTACGCCATCAGACCTTACAAAAGAAGTAGATAGTTCGAGATATATATATATATCTCAAACATCTCTACCTCCCGAAGGCACCAGATGAGTGAGGGGTCAGTCTGCAATTTTCGTCAAGCCACTGTCAATGTGAGAGAACTCGTGTCCAGCTTATAAGCCTATACTTGCATAAACCACAAGTGAAGATAAACAATCTTTGGACAACACCCACCAGTGGGACTCGAACCCAGAAAGCACAACTACCTTCCAGTAGCTGGCATAACTAGTATGCTTTAACCCACTACGCCATCAGACCTTACAAAAGAAGTAGATAGTTCGAGATATATATATATATCTCAAACATCTCTACCTCCCGAAGGCACCAGATGAGTGAGGGGTCAGTCTGCAATTTTCGTCAAGCCACTGTCAATGTGAGAGAACTCGTGTCCAGCTTATAAGCCTATACTTGCATAAACCACAAGTGAAGATAAACAATCTTTGGACAACACCCACCAGTGGGACTCGAACCCAGAAAGCACAACTACCTTCCAGTAGCTGGCATAACTAGTATGCTTTAACCCACTACGCCATCAGACCTTACAAAAGAAGTAGATAGTTCGAGATATATATATATATCTCAAACATCTCTACCTCCCGAAGGCACCAGATGAGTGAGGGGTCAGTCTGCAATTTTCGTCAAGCCACTGTCAATGTGAGAGAACTCGTGTCCAGCTTATAAGCCTATACTTGCATAAACCACAAGTGAAGATAAACAATCTTTGGACAACACCCACCAGTGGGACTCGAACCCAGAAAGCACAACTACCTTCCAGTAGCTGGCATAACTAGTATGCTTTAACCCACTACGCCATCAGACCTTACAAAAGAAGTAGATAGTTCGAGATATATATATATATCTCAAACATCTCTACCTCCCAAAGGCACCAGATGAGTGAGGGGTCAGTCTGCAATTTTCGTCAAGCCACTGTCAATGTGAGAGAACTCGTGTCCAGCTTATAAGCCTATACTTGCATAAACCACAAGTGAAGATAAACAATCTTTGGACAACACCCACCAGTGGGACTCGAACCCAGAAAGCACAACTACCTTCCAGTAGCTGGCATAACTAGTATGCTTTAACCCACTACGCCATCAGACCTTACAAAAGAAGTAGATAGTTCGAGATATATATATATATCTCAAACATCTCTACCTCCCGAAGGCACCAGATGAGTGAGGGGTCAGTCTGCAATTTTCGTCAAGCCACTGTCAATGTGAGAGAACTCGTGTCCAGCTTATAAGCCTATACTTGCATAAACCACAAGTGAAGATAAACAATCTTTGGACAACACCCACCAGTGGGACTCGAACCCAGAAAGCACAACTACCTTCCAGTAGCTGGCATAACTAGTATGCTTTAACCCACTACGCCATCAGACCTTACAAAAGAAGTAGATAGTTCGAGATATATATATATATCTCAAACATCTCTACCTCCCGAAGGCACCAGATGAGTGAGGGGTCAGTCTGCAATGGCTTGACGAAAATTGCAGACTGACCCCTCACTCATCTGGTGCCTTCGGGAGGTAGAGATGTTTGAGATATATATATATATCTCGAACTATCTACTTCTTTTGTAAGGTCTGATGGCGTAGTGGGTTAAAGCATACTAGTTATGCCAGCTACTGGAAGGTAGTTGTGCTTTCTGGGTTCGAGTCCCACTGGTGGGTGTTGTCCAAAGATTGTTTATCTTCACTTGTGGTTTATGCAAGTATAGGCTTATAAGCTGGACACGAGTTCTCTCACATTGACAGTGGCTTGACGAAAATTGCAGACTGACCCCTCACTCATCTGGTGCCTTCGGGAGGTAGAGATGTTTGAGATATATATATATATCTCGAACTATCTACTTCTTTTGTAAGGTCTGATGGCGTAGTGGGTTAAAGCATACTAGTTATGCCAGCTACTGGAAGGTAGTTGTGCTTTCTGGGTTCGAGTCCCACTGGTGGGTGTTGTCCAAAGATTGTTTATCTTCACTTGTGGTTTATGCAAGTATAGGCTTATAAGCTGGACACGAGTTCTCTCACATTGACAGTGGCTTGACGAAAATTGCAGACTGACCCCTCACTCATCTGGTGCCTTCGGGAGGTAGAGATGTTTGAGATATATATATATATCTCGAACTATCTACTTCTTTTGTAAGGTCTGATGGCGTAGTGGGTTAAAGCATACTAGTTATGCCAGCTACTGGAAGGTAGTTGTGCTTTCTGGGTTCGAGTCCCACTGGTGGGTGTTGTCCAAAGATTGTTTATCTTCACTTGTGGTTTATGCAAGTATAGGCTTATAAGCTGGACACGAGTTCTCTCACATTGACAGTGGCTTGACGAAAATTGCAGACTGACCCCTCACTCATCTGGTGCCTTCGGGAGGTAGAGATGTTTGAGATATATATATATATCTCGAACTATCTACTTCTTTTGTAAGGTCTGATGGCGTAGTGGGTTAAAGCATACTAGTTATGCCAGCTACTGGAAGGTAGTTGTGCTTTCTGGGTTCGAGTCCCACTGGTGGGTGTTGTCCAAAGATTGTTTATCTTCACTTGTGGTTTATGCAAGTATAGGCTTATAAGCTGGACACGAGTTCTCTCACATTGACAGTGGCTTGACGAAAATTGCAGACTGACCCCTCACTCATCTGGTGCCTTCGGGAGGTAGAGATGTTTGAGATATATATATATATCTCGAACTATCTACTTCTTTTGTAAGGTCTGATGGCGTAGTGGGTTAAAGCATACTAGTTATGCCAGCTACTGGAAGGTAGTTGTGCTTTCTGGGTTCGAGTCCCACTGGTGGGTGTTGTCCAAAGATTGTTTATCTTCACTTGTGGTTTATGCAAGTATAGGCTTATAAGCTGGACACGAGTTCTCTCACATTGACAGTGGCTTGACGAAAATTGCAGACTGACCCCTCACTCATCTGGTGCCTTCGGGAGGTAGAGATGTTTGAGATATATATATATATCTCGAACTATCTACTTCTTTTGTAAGGTCTGATGGCGTAGTGGGTTAAAGCATACTAGTTATGCCAGCTACTGGAAGGTAGTTGTGCTTTCTGGGTTCGAGTCCCACTGGTGGGTGTTGTCCAAAGATTGTTTATCTTCACTTGTGGTTTATGCAAGTATAGGCTTATAAGCTGGACACGAGTTCTCTCACATTGACAGTGGCTTGACGAAAATTGCAGACTGACCCCTCACTCATCTGGTGCCTTCGGGAGGTAGAGATGTTTGAGATATATATATATATCTCGAACTATCTACTTCTTTTGTAAGGTCTGATGGCGTAGTGGGTTAAAGCATACTAGTTATGCCAGCTACTGGAAGGTAGTTGTGCTTTCTGGGTTCGAGTCCCACTGGTGGGTGTTGTCCAAAGATTGTTTATCTTCACTTGTGGTTTATGCAAGTATAGGCTTATAAGCTGGACACGAGTTCTCTCACATTGACAGTGGCTTGACGAAAATTGCAGACTGACCCCTCACTCATCTGGTGCCTTCGGGAGGTAGAGATGTTTGAGATATATATATATATCTCGAACTATCTACTTCTTTTGTAAGGTCTGATGGCGTAGTGGGTTAAAGCATACTAGTTATGCCAGCTACTGGAAGGTAGTTGTGCTTTCTGGGTTCGAGTCCCACTGGTGGGTGTTGTCCAAAGATTGTTTATCTTCACTTGTGGTTTATGCAAGTATAGGCTTATAAGCTGGACACGAGTTCTCTCACATTGACAGTGGCTTGACGAAAATTGCAGACTGACCCCTCACTCATCTGGTGCCTTCGGGAGGTAGAGATGTTTGAGATATATATATATATCTCGAACTATCTACTTCTTTTGTAAGGTCTGATGGCGTAGTGGGTTAAAGCATACTAGTTATGCCAGCTACTGGAAGGTAGTTGTGCTTTCTGGGTTCGAGTCCCACTGGTGGGTGTTGTCCAAAGATTGTTTATCTTCACTTGTGGTTTATGCAAGTATAGGCTTATAAGCTGGACACGAGTTCTCTCACATTGACAGTGGCTTGACGAAAATTGCAGACTGACCCCTCACTCATCTGGTGCCTTCGGGAGGTAGAGATGTTTGAGATATATATATATATCTCGAACTATCTACTTCTTTTGTAAGGTCTGATGGCGTAGTGGGTTAAAGCATACTAGTTATGCCAGCTACTGGAAGGTAGTTGTGCTTTCTGGGTTCGAGTCCCACTGGTGGGTGTTGTCCAAAGATTGTTTATCTTCACTTGTGGTTTATGCAAGTATAGGCTTATAAGCTGGACACGAGTTCTCTCACATTGACAGTGGCTTGACGAAAATTGCAGACTGACCCCTCACTCATCTGGTGCCTTCGGGAGGTAGAGATGTTTGAGATATATATATATATCTCGAACTATCTACTTCTTTTGTAAGGTCTGATGGCGTAGTGGGTTAAAGCATACTAGTTATGCCAGCTACTGGAAGGTAGTTGTGCTTTCTGGGTTCGAGTCCCACTGGTGGGTGTTGTCCAAAGATTGTTTATCTTCACTTGTGGTTTATGCAAGTATAGGCTTATATATATATATATATATATATATATATATATATATATATATATATATATATATATATATATATATATATATATATATATGTCGTACCTAGTAGCCAGAACGCACTTTTTGGCCTATTATTCAAGGCCCGATTTGCCTAATAAGCCAAGTTTTCCTGAATTAATACATTTTCTCTATTTTTTTTCTTATGAAATGATAAAGCTACCCATTTCATTATGTATGAGGTCAATTTTTTTTTATTGGAATTAAAATTACCGTAGATATACGACCGAAACTAACCAACCCTACCTAACCTAACCTAACCTATCTTTATAGGTTAGGTTAGGTTAGGTAGCCGAAAAAGTTAGGTTAGGTTAGGTTAGGTAGGTTAGGTATATTTAAATTAAAGGTGACATCTGGAACTCCCATAACTGAACAGGTCCAGCAATTCTAATTTCCCGAATCTAACAGGTATTAGACGTGTGAAGAGCAAACCCCAATCCTGCCCTCACTGATATTGCCACACCACACGATAATTTACAAAAATATAATATGTGTACATATACAGGTAATAATATAATGGAACAAAATAAGTTTATTTAAATTTATATATGTATTCAGCTAGGAGTACGTAACACTTCCACCTCCAAAAAAAAAATGCAATGGATTGAAGATCAATGGCATTTTTTCCGAAGTAAAATGTATGACACTTGAGATTTATAGTATTAATTACACCAAACATGGAAAAGTAATAAGAACACATTTCTGGACAAAAATAAAAACACTCCAAATATATTCTTACACGAAACTCAGAAATTTCAGTCTTATGACTATGTTCTACATATGTTTCACTGGAGAATGCAAGTTTATCTCTCCAGGGTACTATCTCATTTATTTAACTTTGTTTCAGATCATATTTCACACACCTATCAACAACATTATCATAATTAGAATTGTCAATAAAGGTAGCTGCTTTCACACAGTTATCACGGCAATTTATCTTTCTATCTGTTTCTACTATTTCTCTAAGATCAGTCCCATATTTCCATGTGATTCCTTTTCCACATGGTGAATTTTTCCAAGGCAGACTCCATTTTCCATTACTCCCTTTTTCTGGAGCTGAACTGCTTAATTGAAGCTGACTGGATGTAAAGTAGATTTGGGACTTCTCCTAGGTATGCTCTGACAAAGACATCTGCTCCTCATCACTTTTGATCCTCTGTGGAACACATACTCTCGCCCAATGGATACTAAAATGAGAAAAATTTGCATTAAACCTCACAATTATGTATAAAACCTTCCCATTCATAGAACCTTCCGAAACACAACACAACAACTTAGCAAACCTTTGACCTTCAAACCAAGAAATACAACCCAAGATAAGTGCAAAGACTACCTGATCGAACTGACTCAGATGATCCATAAGGAAAACAGAAGTCAATTTCCTCATAACTCTGTCATAACGATCAGTGAAAGAAAACAGGCATATGACTAGGCACCATATCTCAATCATAACTCTCAAGACAAGTTCACACCCCCTGATGGTGGACTTGAACCCAACACCCACTTTCATCAACCTTCTAGTCTTCCAAAAGACTAAATAAAACATGCCGAAAACTTGACAACCCTCACCATCACTTCCCAAGTGATTTACGTCTGATGACAAACAATCAACCAAGAGGTTTAAGGGTCTTAACATCTTGAAGATGCACAGCAGATTACCTGGAAAACACCCAAGGACAATCTGAAACCCTTCACAATGATTAACACTAGGTAGGATAACTTTATCCCCCAACTTGAAATACACACCTGGAGCCTCAAACATCTGCTCCCCAGTATGATTTAATCCTTCACCATCACTATAACTCTGAAAGTCAACTCCAATATGACTCTGAAAGTCAACACCACACTGGAGTGGAACACACACTTTTATCACTCGTGCATCAAAATAACCTGGATCTGAATATAGAGACACTGCTCTAGTATAACTAACCACTTCCTCAGAACTGGATGCACAACCTACTTGAGTAAACTCTCTCTGCTCAACCACAAGGCTGGACAAAGATGTCCCACAGTCCATTACTTCACAAGAAAATGGCTCCTGCAGAATAAAAGTAGATTTCAACATCCTACACACAATCTGACTCATTTTACACAATGAGAAATACTTACTCCACATGGAATAAGAATCACAACTCCGCAACTTAGATCCAAATGCTACTTTACCACTCTTAATGGTTTTACCAAAATTTCCTCCCATGACTTCTGGAGCTGCTCGGAGTACTGTCTGTTCACAATCACTAATAACACTACCAAGCTGGGTCACATCCTCACAGACAACTGAAGAGGGAGGCTCAATGGGTCTCCATCTACTCGACAGAAGCTGATCCTCTGGCTGATTTCCCACACTCTCCAGAACTGGATCTACAGTACAGACTGTCTCCTTGCTTCTCTCCGAAATCTTAGGGTCAGTTCTACTCAATGCACATAAATTAAGGGAATCTGAAACGAGCGGGCAAGTAACAGGTAGTTTGACCTCCTCCCCTATACTATCACCTTGACTAGGGTGAGGCGGGGCCTCTACAACAGACTTACTCTCGACAACTGATTCTAAACTTGGAGTGAGCGGGAATACTTCTGCCAACCCGACATCTTGTCCTAAACCATTCACTTGGCTGGAATACAATAGAGTGTGGCTTTTAAGTTTCTCTCAACTCCTGGCACAACGTTCGTAGTGAGCGGGCAAGACAATGGTACATGGACATCCTTTCCCAATTTATTGGAATAAAGCAGTCATAGTATCAGGCTTACTCTCAACAACTAAATCGGCCACACAGGAATCTGGAACACCCACATCCCATCAGAACACCCACAACAACATCAGAACTGACAACTGGATTAATAATAGTACTGACATCAGCACAGGTAGAATGGACAAAACCATCTATTACAACCGGTTGTTCATTCCTAGAACTAACTTCAGCACAGGCAGAATAAACATGGTCTGCAACTGGCTGTTTACACAAACGGGGATCATTCTCACCCACAACATGATTTATGGCCACATCATTACCCAATTATGGCCACATCATTACTTGGTAGCTTCTCAACAGTCTATATCAAAATTTACTTTAATGAGTGTTAATTACCCTAATTAACCCCGAGTAATTATTTGTCACCAGGACCGATAATTAATCATACATAAATACGTCTCACAACGCACTGCCTAAGCAGGTCTCATCGAACACTGTGAATTCACGGACGAGGAGTTAATTACTCCACTAATTAACAAGAGTGCATCATAATCCACTGTCATCACACAAGGATATGATTAATATAACGAGTTATGCTAGCTCCATGACTTGATGACTCTTTATCGAGTCATCAAGACCCCTGACGTTAATTACTCCACTAATTAACATGAGCTACTAATTGCTATACCCCAGAAAGGTAATTAGTCTCGAGCAAATTACGCTAACACAAATACTGACAGACTCTGACAGTTCCTCTTCCACTATGTGAATTCATGATGAGAATGCTAATTACATAACTAGCTAGAGTGGTCAATTAGTTGTCACATGGACAATTAATTGCACCAGAAACGTATCTCAACAAACTCAGCACTGTTCCCCTTAACAGCTCTCACACTCATCAAGTAATGTGCAACCCCTTATAAAGTTAATTCCTATTAATTAACTAACTGAATCCTTAAGTCCTCAACTCAACTTAAAGAATACAAAGTAACCCCAGGTTACATAGATCACACTTACAGCGGCTTAACAAAATAAATACACAGGCCACATACGGTTGTAGCTTCTGCAACACGTTAATTACTGTACCCACACAGTAATGACACACGGTTTGGCAACAAAAGTACACCTACATTACTGTATCCTCTAATCTTGTAACAGTTGCAAGGGACTACTGTGCGCAATCACTACTACTTCAGCAAACAATTTACGTTAATATAAAACACCATCACTACGCGGACAGCTGGCACTAATTCTCATAATTAGGCTATAACTAATCAATTGCTTGCTCTCATTAAGTACTGTGAATTCCCCTGAATAATCAAAGGGACCTCCTTACATCAACAACACAGCTCCTAGGGCAGTAATATATAACGCATACCTGAAACAACACTGCCCAAACCTACAACATAATGATGCCGTCAGCATACCCCACATGCTAATGACATCATTAGGCAATCAGTCAGCAATCACATTTACTGACTCACCACACAACACCATATATATACATGCAAATGAAAACACATGGCAATAGTATTCACTTAATCAATAAAAATTATGTCACTAGATAAATTATACATAATTATAGAGACCTCAGGGTATCCACTGACAACCCTACAACACTGGCCTGCCTACCTCTGCAATGATATAATTAACATGCGGCAACATGGCATTAATCTAGACTCTGGACGATTATATAGAATCGACAGAACTGGATCACTTACATGGTAAATCTCTACACTGACCGGTTACATACTTGAGTCAGTCTACACACAACATATATCTATATACATCTACATGTGGTATTGTGTAAACATCCATCTCCAGGTGCATCACAGTCACTTGGACGTCAGTACAGACAGCAGTCTCTCAGCTGCTTCCCTTGCCTGGCTGGCGATATGGGACAACACAGCTGTTACCGGAATTAACAACAGTCCTGAGACACTGTAACAATTATTATTGTGTACTCACGATTTCCACTCTCATTACATTCATTTCCCCGGTCACTACCTCACTTGCTGAAGAACACCTAGTTCGCTCCCACGTGCATCGACTAGGTGTGGCCCTAGAGTGTGACCAGGGCATGTGGCCAAGCGTGGCCCAAGGGGGTGGCCAAGGCATGTGGCCACTGCATAGCCCTAAGGGGTGGCCACGGAGTAACGCCGGGCATCACAGCGCCCCCACCCGGGATGAGCTAGTGCGCGGGGTGGCGCGCAGGGTGATTCTTGTTACCTATCGTTCGTTACGGCTCGTGACCCTACCACAGCCAAGCTTTAATTATGTCTAGGGATAGTACAACTGCTGTTCTCTAAAGCGGGTCACCAGTGTAACCCCATGAATGATAACATGCACAGAATTAAAAGTATATCTCCCTTAGGACTGAAGAAATATACGTATGCATTTTAATATATATATATTCAATATACATCTCAATAATATATATATATTCAATATACATCTCAATAATATATATATATTCAATATACATCTCAATAATATATATATGAACAGAGGGTCACTATTAAAGCAAACATCAAAATATTGTCTCTCCCAGAATAAAGATCTACTACATGACACAACAACAAGTAAACAGACTTATCTCCCACATGTTATTCCTTCTGGTCCCTTGAAGCTACTGACTACTCGCGCACCGTCTGTACACATAATTCTCTCCCCCTCTGCCTCATCCAGGATGAGGGATGGAAAATACAGACATTTTAATATTTAAAACTAATTGAACAACCACTTGTTCTCAAAATATATAAGAATGCAAATAAAATATAATAGTTACTTGCAAAATATATAAGTTACAATGCCACCTGCTTAATTACAGTAAATTAACACAATATATTTAAATTAAAGGTGACATCTGGAACTCCCATAACTGAACAGGTCCAGCAATTCTAATTTCCCGAATCTAACAGGTATTAGACGTGTGAAGAGCAACCCCAATCCTGCCCTCACTGATATTGCCACACCACACGATAATTTACAAAAATATAATATGTGTACATATACAGGTAATAATATAATGGAACAAAATAAATTTATTTAAATTTATATATGTATTCAGCTAGGAGTATGTAACAGAGCGCGGGGTGGCACGCAGGGTGGCGAACGGGGTCGCCAGGTGGCCCACAGGCAGGTGGCCAGGGTGTGGCCATCACGTGGCCCCACTGTCTGGCCACTGAGCGGTGCGGCGCGCACATAGGGGTCGCCTTAGGCTGGCTGGCTGGCGGCCACAGGCATACACAACGTTGATGGGAGAGCACCCACACCCACATCATACCAGAGCATGCCCCGCTCGCACACCTAGTGTGATAATGGCCGGCGTCACCACATGGCGGACACAGCAAAGTGGAATTCAAAGTCCAACAGGGGCCTGTAATATCACCACAATTACACTAGGAGGCCCTGCCCTTATTCCACCAATTGTCCGTTAACATAGACAGGACACTCGAACCCGATGTGAGCCAACATCTGATACACCATGAGGCCTGTCAGCTGCCTCATGGGTGAACACTGTCTCTTAGATTTTCACTGTTCCTTCCGTACTCCTTGGCCCCATTTCACGCAAATTGGGCCTCAACACCACCCATGATAGCAGGAGTGCCATGCACGATGAGTAATAAGGATGACACAGCGATTAACGGTGGTGGAGGTGGCAGAACACCATCTCCTCAGCTCGCCGCCCTGCTCAGACTGAAGATTTCGTGGGCATAGGGAAATTCAAATGCCCGTCTCCCCCCTACCTTGTCTTGACCAATCAGCACAAAGCCGGCACGGCCTAGGGTGCCGCTTCCAATCACCTCCTTTCGCGCCTAAAACTCACCACGAAGCTGAGGTGCCTAGACCAATCACAGACGCCCTCACCATGAGGCGTCCCATGACGTCACAAGGAGGGGAAGGCCTAGGAGTGTGGTGTCATACCTCACATGGTGGAGGAGGCAACGTTCACCCCTCTGTCCCCCACCTCTAAAACCATTGGCGAGTCAAGTACCCACCTACACCTTACTCTCAAATCACATTTTCCCCGAAAACAGACTAAATTCTGTAACTCTCTCTACAGAGCAGTCACAGACCACTGGCTAGTCTTAAACGATGGTCCTTAGCATAAGCTTTCATCCAACACCACACAAGTGCATGTAGTATGAAAACTTCTTGTCTAGAGTTCCTAGAGCTACTCTAGCCTAATCTAGAAAACTAGCTGAGGGAATTTTCATTCCCTCACATAGGGTTGGTTAGGTTCGGTCATATATCTACGTTAGTTTTAAGTCATATTTAAAAAAATGAACTCATACATAATGAAATGGATAGCTTTATCATTTCATAAGAAAAAAATATTGAAAAATATATAAATTCAGGAAAACTTGGCTTATTAGGCAAATCGGGCCTTGCATAGTAAGCCGAGTACGACGTTCTGGCTACTAGGTACAATATATATATATATATATATATATATATATATATATATATATATATATATATATGTCGTACCTAGTAGCCAGAACTCACTTCTGAGCCTACTATGCAAGGCCCGATTTGCCTAATAAGCCAAGTTTTCATGAATTAATTGCTTTTCGACTACCTAACCTACCTAACCTAACCTGACCTAACTTTTTCGGCTACCTAACCTAACCTAACCGATAGAGATAGGTTAGGTTAGGTTAGGTAGGGTTGGTTAGGTTCGGTCATATATCTACGTTAATTTTAACTCCAATAAAAAAAATTGACCTCTTACATTATGAAATGGGTTGCTTTATCATTTCATAAGAAAAAAATTAGAGAAAATATATTAATTCATGAAAATTTGGCTTATCCGGCAAATCGGGCCTTGCATTGTAGGCTGAAAAGTGAATTCTGGCTACTAGGTACGACATATATATATATATATATATATATATATATATATATATATATGTCGTACCTAGTAGCCAGAACTCACTTTTTGGCCTACTATTCAAGGCCCGATTTGCCTAATAAGCCAAGTTTTCCTGAATTAATATATTTTTTCTAATTTTTTTCTTATGAAATGATAAAGCTACCCATTTCATTATGTATGAGGTCATTTTTTTTTTATTGGAGTTAAAATTAACGTAGATATATGACCGAACCTAACCAACCCTACCTAAGCTAACCTAACCTATCTTTATAGGTTAGGTTTGGTTAGGTAGCCGAAAAAGTTAGGTTAGGTTAGGTTAGGTAGGTTAGGTAGTCGAAAAACAATTAATTCATGAAAACTTGGCTTATTAGGCAAATCGGGCCTTGCATAGTAGGCTGAGAAGTGCGTTCTGGCTATTAGGTACGACATATATATATATATATATATATATATACATATATATGCCACAGTGATCGAAACACTGATCATTTGTATGCCGAAATTCCACAAATGGGAAAGGAAGAACATTTTGGCTGTTCAAAGCCGTTGTCAACACCAGACTGACTAGGAGAAACAAAGGGAGGTGTTGGAAATTTCCAACAATAATACAACACTGTTGTATTATTATTAATTATTACTAAATCTACTAATCACTGTAGTAATTAAAATTAACCAACCGTAGAGTTCACATGTACTAATAATTGCATCTGTACAATAAAGCTAGAATTCTAACGTCACCAGACGCCAGTATTGCGTCAGATTCCATTATAATAAACACATCTATATCCAGTGTGTCTGAGAATTGAGTTTGATTCTCTATAAAACAACGGTGTTCTGTGTGATAATTATTTACAGATAAACTGATTCCCAACTAATGCCAAATAGAGCGTTTATAGTTATAACTGTTATCTGGTAATAAATTTAACTTCACGCGTGAATGCCCTGGAGAGACTTTAATTCATCTCCATTGCTTGTTTACCATCGTAAAACGAGCAAATAATAATATTTAACTCCTCTGAATAATAAACCCGTCCTTATCCGAGCATTTCAATCGCAACTGCGAGAAATGATATTATTCGTAGAAAATAATTTGTGTATCAAATGCGGGACGCGGAGCGAGGAGAAGCCATTACCCAAGCGGGCTGAACAGGAGACGCTCCAACCCGAGGAGATGCCTTACTGGAGAGGACGCCACAGAGAGTGTGTGTAGGCGTCCGCGAGGGAAGAAAGTCGCCACTGTGAGGTGTGAAGATTAGTTGCAGAATATAGCAACTTAGCTGGTGTCAGTGTCACGGGAACCTGTTAATTTGTTCCGTGTAGCCCAACGTGACTGGCCAGAGAAGCACGTCAACATCTAGGCTAGGCTCGACACCACGTGTCCGTTATTACGACGCCAGAACCTAGGACGCGAACTTCGGCAAGCCTTAACTTACACAGTGCCCTATTAGCTAAGTACCTTTATTCCCATTTGATGCATCATTTTGGAGGGGTTATAGCTGGGTAGCTTGTCGTTACGCCGAGCGACTATAAAAAACCACAGGTTAATATCTGTTTCCTCTCTCCATTTAATTTTCTTGAACATAGATATTTAGCAGCCTAATATGTTGCTACTGAAAATATTTTGATTTGCAGCGTGTGTGAAGAATTCCCCGAGCTGTCATTTCCCATGTTAATCATCTCCCAGTGTTCCATGATGAGTTCAGGAGATTCCGAGGATGAGTCATAACCGATGTCTTGGAAAACGTCTTCAAGCTAAGACCCTTTCCGTATTCCTTAAATTACATTATCTGTAGTATATTATTCTTGCGGATCACTGTTTTCTGGATTAACATGTGTTTATTATAATCATTAATTTCTCATGTTCATAATCTATGTTCTTATTGGTGATTGTTTTATTGATTCTATAATTGGTCATAGGATTAGTTATTGCATAATGAACTGGTGTACGAACCACACTAGTTCCTAGACATATATGAAGTTCTAGTAATACCCCCCCAATGTAGGTGTTTGAGGCTTTGATTCAGTTAAATTATATACAGCCCATTAATTATACAAGTGATTATATTCTCTAGTATTTATCCATAGTTACTGGTTCATCTAGAATTTTCTAATGATCACATTTTATTAGTTTCCCTCTTTACTATAAAAGCGGGTGGTCCTTCGTAATTTATTTTCATTACATTAATATTTAAATAAATAGAGTCAAGCCCCAAATGTCCCACATTATGGTCCTTATCGAACCGGATAAACATAAATTATAATTATAAACACTAATTAGTAATAACTAATCCTTGTGTGATGTAGTCTAGACTAACCATTTAATTAATTGTGTCTGCCAACAGCGTAACACATAAGTTAGTCAAAGTCACACCAATTCATTGCTACTTTCACTTCATGTTTAAGGTAGCACTCGTGGGACACAGTCAATTACCCACAACACTTAGACCTATCCCTCATACAGAAGTAAGAATCTTTAGGTCACCAGGAGCAACAGCTCATAACTTTTATAACAATTCCACACTAACACCTGCGTTAGAGTGGCCTCACCATCTAACCATTATATACTTAGGTGGTAATGACATCCATCCCACTCGTCATCCAGCTGAGGTGATCAAACACCTTAAAGCCATAATTTCTTCTTTCAAGCTCATCAGTAATTCGGTAGTATTCACGTTAGTGGAACCTCGCCAACCAAGTCAAGATAATCGTTGGAGAGTAACACCAGAATACTACCAGAGAGCTGCTAAGTACATAAATTTCAGGCTGAAAAAACGAGTGAGATTCGATGCCACTTATATCCAATTTACAGCCAGACCTTATAGACAAAACCTGGCCAGAGATGGTGTACACTTGTCAGGTGAGTCTAGGTTGCATGTGGTTGACAAGTTGATCAACACCATCAACTATCACAAACGGCTGTGGCTAACAAGCCAAACTTAACTGTACATAATTGTTTTCACTTGTGTGTGCAAGTGCACACTTATAAACTATAAAAACAAAAAACCCAAAAATACAGCACAATTATATTCACCTTACTGCACCACAATAATCTTTACCAATCTTATTAGGTAGAATTTAGGCTGAGATTGTGCTGAATTTGGTACAAGCCCAGACTAAATACATTTATAGTTCTTAGGTAGGAATTATCACGACTAGACTTAAGCTAGTCAGTAGTGTATGTATTATACTATTTGTGCTGACCCTATCCAGGGTGGGATTAAACTTTGAGATAACTCTGATTGGAGTGTCTCCATTTTATTTCATTTTGTGCTCATTAATTTGTATGTATCTATTTTGTGTATTGCTGAATGATCACCATTACATCTAATGGTGATATAGAAGAGCTAACCGGACGAAAGTTAATAGTGAAGTTCGAGCACTGCTCAAAATAGTTAGCTATCTCTTGTTAGGTAGGTAAAACTATAGTCTATTCAAGTATATTAGGCTATTCTTATTGATATTGAACTCCACTGAATGAGTCAATATCCCAGTTATCTCAGTAATAAATATTTACTGAAAAATCAGCCTTTACCCACCAAAATGGAAACGGCTACCAAAATGAAAAGGACTCTTATCGGTCTGAAAGGTCATTTGACCCGACAGATTAATAAATGCCAAAATCTGTCACAACAGTCAACTGTTGATTACTTTGAACTAGAAGATTTACTACAAGTTGCTGAAAGCAAATTTGCCCATATTAAGCAACACATGGGTCTGTATTTGACAGAACTTCACTCAACTTCTGTAGATAGTAGTGAACTTGAGGAAGTTATAGATGATTTAGCTCAGTATGAAGAAGATATACGGGTTAAACTTCTACCCTTTAAGAAGCAAATTGCTAAAAACAAGCTGACAGTAGCTTCTGCTGCACGTACAGATCCTGAGGTCAAATTACCTCAAATCAATATACCCACATTCTCTGGTAATGAGAATGAAAGTTGGGATGATTTCTGGAGTAAATTCGTAGATGCAGTAGACTCTAAAGTCAACATTCCTCAAACAACCACATTCACTTATTTACAAGGCTTGTTACGAAATGAAGCCTTGAAGGTAATCTCTAATATAACACTGACCAGTGATGGTTACACATTGGCTGTTCAATTGCTCAAAACTAACTACGATAACACGGAGAGAACTATTACTGTCTTAGTTCAAAAATTGCTAGATTTACCCTCTGCTAATAATTCCACAGATTCTCTCCAAACTTTCAGACTAGAGTTAGAGTCTTTACTCAAGGCCTTAAGCCTTAAAGTCCAAATTCAGTCAGCTGAGTGGATGACCAAAGTAGTTGTTAGGCGAAAATTGCCAAGAGAAACCTTAGAAAAGTTGTGTACGATGTACAGTAAGACCTTTTTGACTTTGAAAGAAATCACAGAAGGTCTACATACCTTAGTCGAAAGACAAAGAGCCAACCAAGATGGGGAGAAAGTTTCAAACTCCTCTACTAACTCCCATCGTAACTCAGCTCAAATTGACACTTCAGTCAAACCAAAAATGACTTTAAATAAGTCTAATAAATTTAAATCTAGGACTGCTCCATCCACTGGAAAAGGGAGTGGTAATGTAGGTACTTATTCGGTGTCTCCTTCTGAGATAACCAATGACTTGTCTACTAAAGAGACCAAGTCAACTAAAGAGAGAAGGTGTCTGTTTTGTAATCAAGGACATGCCACCTACCAATGCTCTGTTTATCCTACTTATAATACTAGGATTAAAAGGTTGCAAGAAATACACAAGTGCATGGGCTCTCATGATCCCAAAAGATGTGTAATGCAGCTACGTTCCTGCAATAGATGCAACCAAGGTGTACATCACTACGCCTTATGTAGAAAATCTTCTACACCAACCATGACCACTGGGGAGAATTCCACGAATTCTACCACAGTGCAATATTGCAAAGTGCATCAAGAAATAAATGTACTTGCTACTGAGTCAGGCAATAATACCACTCTGCCAACAGCTCAACTTAGACTAATAAACAGGAGATCTATAGTTAACACTAGAGGTCTTTTTGATCAAGGATCACAGAAAACCTTCATTACACAACAGTTAGTAAAGCAGTTAAATTTAAAACCTGCCAAAAGTGTGAGGTTAAATATTTCTGGTTTCTTGACTAATAGTGGACCTCATGAATACCAAGTAGTTAAGGTATTAGTGAGACTTGGATCTTCTACTAGTCCAATACAAGCGGTAGTAGTAGATAAACTTCCTACAGACCTGCAGGTCACAGGATTAGCTCGCACTGCGAAACATCTTAGACGAAACCGCATGAGGCTAGCAGATTACAAAATAAATTCTGACTGCCTCACTGATGTTGGAATACTTATAGGCGCGGATCATTATTACAAATTTATAACTGGATGCACCAGACAACACGGAATGAATTTGTTGTCATCTGCTGGAGGCAAATTGGTTACTGGACCGGTGCTTTTCCGACAAAATCCAGCGTCAACAAACCAACAATCTAATAACATAATAGTGGCGTGACTAGGCTTGGAACAGTCACCCCTACGTTTCAGAGAAATATCTGAAGATATTGAGTCTGATCCACCTGTACATCGTCTGTGGGATTTAGACACTTTAGGTATTATCCCTGAACAACCAAGCCCTGATGATATGTGGACTTACCAGCAATATCTGGATACAGTTGTCTATAAAGATAAACAATATTGGGTAAAACTCCCATGGAAGTTGAATCATCCACAACTTCCAGTTAATTATTTTATGGCAGCCTCACAATTGCAGTCTCAATTAACACGACTACAGAAGCAGCAAGACAAACTGAACATGTATCATCAACTCATCCAACAACAACTCAACAGTAAATTTATTGAAGTTGTTGATAACGATGACCGGAAAATAGGTCATTATTTACCTCATCACGCTGTGGTGAAAGATTCATTGACAACACCTATCCATATTGTCTTCAACTGCAGTGCTAAAGTAAAGCCAAGCAGTGTGTCTTTAAATGAATGTCTCCAAACGGGACCTAGCCTAACACAAAGGCTACATGATGTACTGTTACGATTCCGCACTGGTGTTTTCGCTTATACTGCTGATATCAGTAAAGCTTTCCTCCGAGTAGGTTTGCAGGAGGAGGATCGTAACTACACTAAGTTTCTCTGGATTAAGGACCCACTGGATCCTAACAGTGATATCATCACATATCGTTTTGCCTCAGTATTATTCTGAGCTACGTCCTCACCGTTTCTGTTGCAAGCAACATTAGACACACATTTGAGGAAGTCAAATAGCCCTTATAAGGCAGACATTAGCGACAACTTGTATGTCGACTAGTTCCAGGGAGCTACTAATGATCAAACCAATTTGGTAGAAATCTACCATGAGGCTAACCGTGAGCTATTAGAAGCCAATATGCCACTACAGTCATGGGCCTCAAATAATGAATCATTAAACCAGTTAATCGAGAAAGAATTTCCAGGTTATCAGGTACCTGATCAATTAAAGGTTCTAGGCGTGGAATGGAACACAAGTACTGAGGAGATGAATGTCAAGTCAGTACAAACCAATAACTCAACCCTTACCATGAGAACATTGCTCTCGTTTGTCAGTCAACCATTTGACCCTATAGGCTTACTTAGTCCTATATTAATAAGGGGCAAACTCCTAATGCAGGAGTGCTGGCAGAAACATATGGGATGGGATGATCTGTTACCAAGTGAGTTAGAAGCTAAATGGCAGATACTCTCAACGGATTTTAATCAGTTAGGTGTTTTGAAATTTCCTCGTAATGCTTCAGGACCAAACTTGCCCACCAATTTGCACGTTTTTTGCGATACCTCTGGCAAAGCATATGGTGCTGTAGCCTACTTAGTTAATAGTGCACAATCAATTTTGCTCACATCTAAAGCAAGAGTTGCTCCCATTAAGAAGAGATCTTTACCTCAAATGGAGTTGACTGCATTGCTGGTGGGAGTAAGATTGGCTCATTGCCTGACAAAGACACTCAATAATATCCACTTTGGTGAGATTGTCGTGTGGTCAGACAATGAGGCAGTCTTACAATGGGTAAGAAACAACAACAATAAGACTCCCTACGTCAGTAATCGTGTTAGGGAAATTCATGAGTTATCTGTTGGATATAAATTCAGACATGTTCCTACTAAGGACAATCCTGCAGATTATTTATCTCGAGGATTAACACTAAAACAACTCATCAAATCTTCGCTGTGGTTCAATGGACCTTCATGGCTTGTTGGTGGTCAGTGGCCCAAACAAAAGCCACAAGTCATAGTGACCAATATCACCACTCCCATGAAAGAACCAGAACCTCAACGAATCTTAGCCATTGATCCTCACAATTATTCTAACTTAAGTAAGTTATTAAGAGTGACTGCACATGTGTTTGACTTTCTTGCTAAGATAGGAATTCGACATAAGTTTCCCAATCCTATCCTCTACTGGATCAAACGTGCACAACAAGAGACATATGGAAGCGAATATGAAAATCTTCCAGATAAATTAACTACGTCTCTAGGTATCTGGTATGATGCCAACACTCATAATATACTAAGGTGTGGAGGACGTTTGCTTCATGCAAAAATTGATCTAGACACAAAGAATCCAATTCTTCTACCGCGTCACCACATCATCACTAAACTTCTTGTTTTACATCACCATCAATATGGTACTTTACATGGTGGAGTGTTAGATACTCTCACCGACCTTAGACAAAAGTACTGGCTTCCTCAAGGTCGTCAGACAGTCAAGTCAATAATTAAATTCTGTGTAATCTGTAAAAGATACGATGCTAGAGTATGTCCTTACCCAGGACCTCCACCACTCCCTGAAGAAAGAGTGGTTCATCTTCGTCCTTTTGAAACCACTGGTGTTGATTACACAGGAGCCTTACTTCTCACTGGCAACCCAGACAAGATACAAGTGAAAGCATACATTTGTCTCTTTACGTGTGCTACAACCAGAGGCGTACATTTAGAAGTGACTTCAGATATGAGTGCTGAAGCCTTCATCCAGGCCTTCCGCAGATTTACAGCTCGCAGATCTTGTCCCAAACTAATGATATCGGACAATGGTTCCAATTTTGTGGCAGGAGAAGCCTGTCTGCGAGAAGTCTGGAATCTTCCAGAAGTACAGTCAGTCCTGCAGAGACGACAATGTCACTGGAAATTTATAGCACCAAGAGCCCCTTGGCAAGGTGGGTTCTATGAGCGAATGATAGGCACAGTCAAGAAGTGTTTAAGAAAAACCTTACACAGACAAAAGGTCAGTTACTCCGAGCTCCAAACCATTGTTGTGGAAATCGAGGCGCGAGTCAATAACCGCCCATTAACATACCTGTCTGATGATATCTCCCAGAGAGAACCTCTGAGTCCCTCACACTTGATACATGGAAGTCTACTGAGCCCTCTCATCCCTTTAGCCGAAGAGGACCCCGTAGACCCGTCACATGTAACCAGAGGTGACTTGGTGGAAAGCTACCAGCATCTCTCAAGGGTTATTAACAGGTGGAATGAGGTGTGGACTCGAGAGCACCTCACAGCTCTACGAGAGTACCACTACGGAGCTTCGAGTCCTTATAATAAAGTGCAACTTAAACCAGGGGACCTAGTACTAGTCGACAGTGATGGACCAAGGTCAGAGTGGCCCATAGGCAAAATTGTTGCCATTCATCCAGATCATCAAGGTGTCCTGAGAGTAGTGAAAGTTTTATGCCGAGGCAACACTACTCTAAAAACTTTAGAGAAGCTGGTTCCTCTCGAATTGGCTGAACGAGAGTATCAACCAGAACCAATTTCTCCAGTAGTTTCCGAGGACAGTAATACTGTTCCACTGAGCAACCGTCCCACTAGAGCTGCTGCTCAACAATGTAAGTGGAGACTACAAACCTATTACAGCTCTGACCAAGAGTAAATCCCTTTACATCCAATTTAAGCAACCATGATGATACTGTGGTGTGGTGTCAAGTAACAAACCATTACAAGTCACTATGACCCAGGACATTTTCATCACAGTAGATTCTCTGTTGTTTGAATTGTGTGATTTAAATCTTTAATTGTTGTATAGGCTATGAATAACATTATTTATCTAGAGTATCTGAGAGTTTGCAGACTTTGAGACTTAGTAACATACACATTACATGTCATAGCGACACCAGTCCCATAGTTTATTGTAAGCTTTCTTAGTTATCAGCTTTAGGTAATTCATAATAACATGTTCCATTTAACATGAAATCAGCAAGACTTAAGTTTCTTGTATGTCCTTGACAAATACGGGATATTCATTATGTGTGTACTAACATACTAATATACTAATATTAATACCAACTTCGGGGTGGGTGTGTCAGTACTCCACATTACACTGCAACCCTAAAATTCTCCCCCCGGAGTTATGTTGGAAATTTCCAACAATAATACAACACTGTTGTATTATTATTAATTAATACTAAATCTACTAATCACTGTAGTAATTAAAATTAACCAACCGTAGAGTTCACATGTACTAATAATTGCATCTGTACAATAAAGCTAGAATTCTTACGTCATCAGACGCCAGTATTGCGTCAGATTCCATTATAATAAACACATCTATATCCAGTGTGTCTGAGAATTGAGTTTGATTCTCTATAAAACAACGGTGTTCTGTGTGATAATTATTTACAGATAAACTGATTCCCAACTAGTGCCAAATAGAGCGTTTATAGTTATAACTGTTATCTGGTAATAAATTTAACGTCACGCGTGAATGCCCTGGAGAGACTTTAATTCATCTCCATTGCTTGTTTACCATCGTAAAACGAGCAAATAATAATATTTAACTCCTCTGAATAATAAACCCGTCCTTATCCGAGCATTTCAATTGCAACTGCGAGAAATGATATAATTCGTAGAAAATAATTTGTTTATCAAATGCGGGACGCGGAGCGAGGAGAAAGAGGAGACGCCATTACCCAAGCGGGCTGAACAGAAGACGCTCCTACCCGAGGAGATGCCTTACTGGAGAGGACGCCACCGAGAGTGTGTGTAGGCGTCCACAAGGGAAGAAAGTCGCCACTGTGAGGTGTGAAGATTAGTTGCAGAATATAGCAACTTAGCTGGTGTCAGTGTCACGGGAACCTGTTAATTTGTTCCGTGTAGCCCAACGTGACTGGCCAGAGAAGCGCGTCAACATCTAGGCTAGGCTCGACACCACGTGTCGGTTATTACGACGCCAGAATCTAGGACGCGAACTTCGGCAAGCCTTAACTTACACAGTGCCCTATTAGCTAAGTACCTTTATTCCCATTTGATGCATCATTTTGGAGGGGTTATAGCTGGGTAGCTTGTCGTTACGCCGAGCGACTATAAAAAAACCACAGGTTAATATCTGTTTCCTCTCTCCATTTAATTTTCTTGAACATAGATATTTAGCAGCCTAATATGTTGCTACTGAAAATATTTTGATTTGCAGCGTGTGTGAAGAATTCCCCGAGCTGTCATTTCCCATGTTAATCATCTCCCAGTGTTCCACGATGAGTTCAGGAGATTCCGAGGATGAGTCATAACCGATGTCTTGGAAAACGTCTTCAAGCTAAGACCCTTTCTGTATTCCTTAAATTACATTATCTGTAGTATATTATTCTTGCGGATCACTGTTTTCTGGATTAACATGTGTTTATTATAATCATTAGTTTCTCATGTTCATAATCTATGTTCTTATTGGTGATTGTTTTATTGATTCTATAATTGGTCATAGGATTAGTTATTGCATAATGAACTGGTGTACGAACCACACTAGTTCCTAGACATATATGAAGATCTAGTAATACACCCCCAATGTAGGTGTTTGAGGCTTTGATTCAGTTAAATTATATACAGCCCATTAATTATACAAGTGATTATATTCTCTAGTATTTATCCATAGTTACTGGTTCATCTAGAATTTTCTAATGATCACATTTTATTAGTTTCCCTCTTTACTATAAAAGCGGGTGGTCCTTCGTAATTGATTTTCATTACATTAATATTTAAATAAATAGAGTCAAGCCCCAAATGTCCCACAGGAGGGAACAGGTCAACAGCTGAATCCGACCACATGTCCCCAGGTAAAGAATTACCCAGAAGCAGGTACAGATTAGTAAGAATAAAAGGATTAAACGGTAAGAGCATAAGGATGAAAGATTAAAGAAAAAGCCTCACTGAACACACAATATATGAATATAATATTGAAACATAGTAACCCTTACAGAGTTTTTTTTTAAACTGATGTTAAAAAAAAAAAACATTCCTGAAGAAAAAGAGTTGGAGGAAGGGAGGGAGGGAGAGAGAGAGAGAGAGAGAGGGAGGGAGGGAGAGAGAGAGAGAGAGGGAGGGAGGGAGGGAGAAAAGGAGGGAGAGAGAGAGAGAGAGAGAGAGAGAGAGAGAGAGAGAGAGAAAGAGAGAGAGAGAGAGAGAGAGAGAGAGAGAGAGAGAGAGAGAGAGAGAGAGAGAGAGAGAGAGAGAGAGAGAGAGAGAGAGAGAGAGAGAGAGAGAGAGAGGGAGGGAGCGAGAGCGAGAGCGAGAGAGAGAGAGAGAGAGAGAGAGAGAGAGAGGGAGGGAGGGAGGGAGGGAGAGAGAGAGAGAGAGAGAGAGAGAGAGAGAGAGAGAGAGAGAGAGAGAGAGAGAGAGTTGGAGGAAGGGAGGGGAGGGAGGGAGGGAGAGAGAGAGAGAGAGAGAGAGAGAGAGAGAGAGAGAGAGAGAGAGAGAGAGAGAGAGAGAGAGAGAGAGAGAGAGAGAGAGAGAGAGAGAGAGAGAGAGTTGGCGGGAGGGAGGGAGAGAGAGAGAGAGAGAGAGAGAGAGAGAGAGAGAGAGAGAGAGAGAGAGAGAGAGAGAGAGAGAGAGAGAGAGAGAGAGAGAGAGAGAGAGAGAGAGAGAGAGTTGGAGGGAGGGAGGGAGGGAGGGAGAAAGGGAGGGAGGGAGGGAGAAAGAGAGAGGAGAGTGAGAGAGAGAGAGTTGGAGGGAGAGAGTTAGTGAGAAAGGGAGGGAGGGAGGGAGAAAGAGAGAGGAGAGTGAGAAAGAGAGAGGGAGAGAGAGGAGAGTGATAAGAGAGAGGGAGAGCAAGGAAGAGTGAGGAAGAGAGAGAGGAAGAGGAATTGGAATGAGTGTACTCACCTATGTCAGAGTTCACCCCCTTTCCAACCTGTGGTTGGGGTCGTCCCATGGGTCTTAGCCCCTCAGTACCGGGCGCCACTGCTCACCCTTGGGCTCCCCCAGTCAACTAAGGGCTGGCCTTATACACCCCTAGCGAGTGGGGAGGTTAAAGCTTCTTATAACTCACTTAAACCTGCCTGTCCTGACACTGGAACGCTTTCTTCTTCTTTATCTGGTCTACTCAGGTCACCAGCTGGGTGTTTATGCTCGTGTCCCAGCAACACGTCAGTGGTCTCATTATCTTGTCTAAGGATGCAATGTCACGTGCAGTGCAAGGTGTCACTAATGGTCTCATAAATATATAATACCTATAGCCCTAGAGAATTAAGGCTCACTTAAACTCCTCAGTTAGTTTAAAAGTTTACTGAAGAACAACATATATACATATATAAATGGCATAAAGAAATGTCTATGTTGGAATCATCCGCTGGCAGCAGCATTTCTCGATGACACGTCTCTGGTAACACGGTCAGCTGGCTGGGTCCAGCTGTCAGAACCTCGTGATTTTCCCACGCCTCTAGCAAGGCGATCAGCTGGACGTTTCAGAGCACGTTGGTGGCTCCTTGCACACCAACTACCCTTCCAGGATCACTAACATCACCACGTTAATGCTCACACACACCAACTCATGCCTAAAGGAGATTTTGGTTACTAGCCTAACGTCCTGTCACTTAAACAATAATATGAGAAGAAATGTTCACATCATATAAAATACCTAGCTCGCATAGCTCAAAAGGGATAAGGGAGGGACAATTATCTACCTTATTTCACTCCAACCACGAAGCTGACTCGTCCTCTGTTGAGGGATGTTGACGTTCCTGGTTCTGGCGTCTACTCTGCCGACGACTAGTTCCCACCGCACACACAGGTTCCTCCGTCGCCTTCGTGGTAACGCGTCTTCGCCGTGCTCACTCCCAACAGGTACTGCCTTCCTCCTCCTCTTCTCTGGGATACTGGAGACAGGTACCTCCGTCGTCGTCCTCCACTCTCACTTGCACTGCCAACACCTCGCAGTCCAGCACAGCTTCCCCTCACCTCAGCTGACAGTAGATTTGGGCCCGGCCCTAGCTTCTCGCTTGATGTGTAAGACGTGGTCCTCTAGTGGGCGTCCCAGACGTCACCAGCCCAACGTTCCCTCTGCTGCAGACTCTTGATAAAGCTCTTGGCTCTCCAATCCGGTCCGTCCTTGCCTCTGGGCACTCCACGGAAGTTGGATGGCTTCTCAGACTGTCTGCAGAATCGAAGCGGAGCTTAAATCTACAGGTAAGGGCTCTCTAGGTCCGGAGCTCGCTCGAGCGCGTCTTCCCTCTCTGATGGCTCGTGACGTACTGTCTTCCCGCCCAGGCGCCCGCTGCCCTGGACCCCTCGCCTCATGAAGTCACACCGCCCAAGGGCTCTCGTCATTAGTCACTTCCGGCACGTGACCTCACCTGGCCAATCAGGTGCCGGGAAGCGTCAGGACGTCTTGGCGGGAAACAGGATGGCTCGTCACCATCCTGTGCTTCAAAAGGCGTAAGCCCCTTGCATTATCAAACTTAGCTGGCCATTTTACAGCCAGCTTAATCACACTCCACGCTTTCCCACACATGAAAATATCCCCTGAACATTTGGGAATACTTAGGCTACGGAGATATGACTCTTCTAAGCTGGGAAGGAAGAAATACAGGGGTGGATACCGTCACACCTAGTTGTGTTTGCAGGGGTTGAGCTCTGGCTCTTTGGTCCCGCCTCTCAACTGTCAATCAACTGATGTACAGATTCCTGAGCCTATTGGGCTCTATCATATCTACATTTGAAACTGTGTATGGAGTCAGCCTCCACCACAAAACTACTTAATGCATTCCATTTGTTAACTACCCTGACACTGAAAAAATTCTTTCTAACGTCTCTATGGCTCATCTGGGTACTAAGTCTCCACCTGTGTCCCCTTGTTCGTGTTCCACCCGCGCTAAAGAGTTTGTCTTTGTCCACCCTGTCAATTCCCCTGAGAATTTTGTAAGTGGCTATCATGTCTCCCCTTACTCTTCTGTTTTCCACGGTTGTGAGGTTCAGCTCCCTTAGCCTTTCCTCGTAACTCATTCCTCTCAGTTCCGTGACCAGTATGGTGGCATACCTCTGAATCTTCTCTAACTTCGTCTTGTGTTTAACTAGGTATGGACTCCAGGCTGGAGCTGCATATTCCAGGATTGGTCTTGCATAAGTGGTATACAGGGTCCTGAATGATTCCTTACACAAGTTTCTAAAGGCAGTTCTTATATTGGCTAGTCTAGCATATGCCGCTGATCATATCCTTTTGATGTGGGCCTCTGGGGACAGGTTCGGTGTGATATCAACAGTTCTTTCTCTCTCTATTTGACTCTTGTAAGATTTCACCTCCCAGATGGTACCTTGTGTTCAGCCTTCTGCTCCCTTCGCTTAATTTCATTACTTTACACTATCCTGAGTTGAACTTTAGCAGTCATTTCCTAGACCATTCCTCCAGTTGGTCCAGGTCGTCCTGTAGTCTCTGTCTATCTTCATCTGTTTTTATTCTTCTCATAATTTTTGCATCGTCAGCAAACATTGAGAGGAATGAGTCTATACCGTCTGGAAGGTCGTTTACATATATTAGAAACAGGATGGGTCCGAGTACAGAGCCCTCTGGAACCCCGCTGGTGAGATCTCGCCACTCTGATGCCTCCCCCCTCATCGTTACTCGCTGTTTCCTATTGCTTAGATACTCCCTTGTTCACTGGAGCACCTTACCTTTTACTCCTGCCTGCTGCTCCAACTTTTGTAACAGCCTTTTGTGAGGTACTGTGTCAAAGGCTTTCTGACAGTCCAAGAAAATGCAGTCTGCCCACCCTTCTCTTTCCTGCCTAATTTGTGTTGTGTATGTGTGTGTGTAGCGGGTGGTGTATGGTTGGGGGTTGGGAGGTTGGGTGGGGGGGGATTGGGGGTGTGGTCTTATCGCACTTGGGTGACAGAAACTAGTGCCCACATGAGCCGTATATTTCAAGATTCTTTACGTTCTTTAGCTAATATCCAAGACTACTTGTAACACTAAAAACTAGTAGTGTGGTGTTATAACTAGTAGTGTTATATTAAAAATAATACCAGTGTGTGTGTGTCCTGATACCAGTTGCCTTGTTTAAGAGTGGAATGAACTGATATAATTATAACATATTCTAGCTGAAGTGTAAGGTTAGATAATATCTATCTTTAGGAAGTTTGTGAGTGGAAGAAGGGCTGGTTGGCAGAGCCATGTTCAATCATTCACTTACTTCATGGTAAGCTAAGTTACTTGTGTTACTGGATAAACCCAACACTACTTGTGATTATTTGGTAGAGGACAATGATACGAGAGTGTACACTTTCATTTCCTTTACACTTCCAGATGTTGTTGGTTGACCATTACTTTTAAAATGCAGTTAATGTTGACATGGATAATAATGGTATCTCTAATTTTGGTCAAGGATGTGTACTGCGTCTTGATTCATAAAAATCATGTATCATGACCAAAAGTATAATAAAAAAAGGGCAGGATAAAAGTACTAAAATATTGAGTGCACAGCAGCGAAGGCATGCTGTGGCCACTACAGGCAGAATACATTCATGACTACAGAGATATTTGATGTGATCTTGATTGTATAACACCTGATTAAGGTTATGGTGTTAGCTCTATTCTTGTGCGAAATTTTAGCAGACTCATTATATTTATAATATTTCATTATATACACAGCCATCAAAGGGAATTTCACTACTGCATGGATAGCTGATGTGTTAAATAAACCGTCCTTACCTAGCTTATCATTTTCTTTGAGAAACTTATACGTGGTGATCATATCTCCCGAGTCTACACAAATAACCCACACATCACCCAACTTCTGTTTTCAAATCATAGCTCGCTTCTAATTTACTGTTATTTTTTGCAGAAACTAAGTTTTGAGAATATGCACAAAGTCACCAATTAATATTCGTTATCATCTAAGCTATCATAACATAACGTGACCAACATGGTAACATCATTCTTTGCTCAAATATTTTTTTAAGAGTAACGAGTGTCGTAAGGTGGTCTTCAATCTTCTTATTATAACAAATCATAATTTTTTTTTGTAATTACTGTGTGCCAGTTTTAGCCCCTGTAACACAATGTAACGTAACGTGGAAATCATCTTTCTGCAGTCCAAAATAACATTTTGAAATGAAAAGTATGTCTTAGATCATCTCCATTACATCTCTTATCATATAAATATTACTGTCTGCCAATTTTAGCCCCTGTAACACATTGTAACGTAACGTGGAAATCATCCTGTAACACAATGTAATGTAACATTGAAAACCTCTTTCTGCTGTCCAAATATACCACATGACTGCGGGAGCAAGCATTCGAGCGGTGTACCTCTTGTTATCTGTTTATTGCATGACTGTGTTAATGACCACAATATCCTTACACTTAGTAACATAACGTGGATATCAACTTTCTGTCTGATGATCAAATAACATTATTGAAAATGTGAAGCATGTTTAGCCATTACATCAGAACACAAATAAAATATTACCGCATGGCTGTTTAGTTCTTGTAACACATTATATCGTTACGTACCGTAACGTGGAAATCATCTTTCTGTCTGATGACCAAATAACATTTTTTGAAAATGTGAAGCTTTGTAGATTTAATTTTAAACAAAGGTGCGCCACTAGTCCACGAACTAAGAGGGGTGAGTTAGGAAGAAAGACTTTGTGAATTATGCACAGTAGAGTTTGGGGAGACGTGATTACCTACAAATTCTAATATTTTTTGTTAACTGTGTGATCACAACATATACCTCATGGTCACTTTTTCTGCCTCTCACTAGTCAATAAACACAATTTTTTTTATAATTTCTCGACTAAAATAGCACTGCGAAACATCTTTGCACATTTTAATTTTTCATTGACACTTGCACAGCCATCAAAGGGAATCTCACTACTGCATGGATGGCTGGTGTGTTAAATAAACGGTCCTTACACATACAATTTCCAAGCATTACAATGCTATCGAGGTAAACATAACATAAAAAAGACAATAATGTAGTAGTACGCTATTAGCCGGCTAGTCAAAAACTTAACATAACAGATATGATTTCACAGAGTTTTAACCTTTGCAAGTTTTTCAATGTTTTCTCTTCACTTGTGCTAAGTGAGCTAGACAAAATGTGACATTGCACTATTAGCAAGGCAAGGCAATACATAACAAAGACAAAAAGTAGCAAAACTCTATTAGCTAGATAGTCAAAACATCGCATTATTTCACAGGCTTTTTTTTCTAGCAAATAAGGTTCCTTTAAGCAGTTCAACATATCAAACACCTCCAGTCCACGAGATAAGAGGGGGACTTAGGAGGAAAGATAAGGTATTGTGAAATATGCACCACACCTCCCTCTGGAAGACAGAAGAGTTTGGGGAGACGTGATCATTACCTACATAACCTCCTCCTCTTTCACTCATTAGTCATTAAACATCCTTTGCATCATTTCTTGACTAAAATAGCACTCCAAAACCTATGTGATCATTTTTATTCTCATTGTCCACTTATAGTCAACAATTTGTTTTGCAGATTGATGAGTTATGCATAGTGACGATATTTCATGGTTATCTTGAGGTTATCTTGAGATGATTTCGGGGCTTTAGTGTCCCCGCGGCCCGGTCCTCGACCAGACCTCCACCCCCAGGAAGCAGCCCGTGACAGCTGACTAACTCCCAGGTACCTATTTACTGCTAGGTAACAGGGGCATTCAGGGTGAAAGAAACTTTGCCCATTTGTTTCTGCCTCGTGCGGGAATCGAACCCGCGCCACAGAATTACGAGTCCTGCGCGCTATCCACCAGGCTACGAGGCACGCTATCCACACAGACTACGAGGCTACGAGGTGAGCACAGTTTTAAGAGAGTTCACAGTGTATTAATTACGGTCGTGGATATGTTATGTTATGTTTATGAAGATCATTGCTTCTTATTTTTACCCATTTCACTACGCCCTGCTTTTCAGACTTTTCATGTTCTTTTCAAATAAAGTTTGCTTACTGTTTTCCAGTAGATTCGCTTCACACTACATATATTAATCAACTTTCAAATTCTTTACAACTTCAGTTCAGTTTCTTTTCAATATCATGGCTTTTTGTCGTTTCTCCTGTCAGTATCTAGTTAAAGACCTCTCATTATCAATGTCCTTAATGTTTGTCAACAAATTTTTTTTTAGTTATTTCAAATTATTTTGTGCACATCACACGGTTACCGCTTATTGTCCACCGCTGATGTGTGAATCATATTTCCTCTTTCACAAAAACATATATATATTTATACTTGAACACTGCCCTCACAGTCTTTTATGCTCATCATAGCTTAACACATGCACTTGACTTTTACTTATTTTATATTTATTCATTCTTTTCATATATTATATTTGAATTCGAGGTTTGAATTGAATTCCGGTCCATAACTAAATCCCGGACCAGTGTTGTAAAACAGTCTCCAATAAATAATGACGGCTTTCCCATACGAGGCGAGGGACGAACAGTTACGCAAGAGGAACTAAATATGCTTATTAATTTTTGGTCTGACGAATTGACAGAAAAAATATCTCAATACCTGGAAGAGAAGGAGGGGTCCACTGTCTTGGTTGAGAGGCCCACCGGTTTTTATATCAACTGTGCTCAGATTGAACATCCAATAAGATTAGGCTCACATGTAGACTTTCTTGAAGGCTTGCCTGGAAAGCAGTTGGTTTTCAATCCAGAGGGAGAGGCTGATATATTCCTTATGCAGTGTGTTGCGGCTTATAAATGTTAGCTAAGGGGATGCATCTACATAATATTCGCGCTAGATCTGTGAAAGTTAGTTGGTGTATTACTGATGTTGGAAGCTCAACACTTAGTACTAATAAAGGATTTTAACCATTATGTACGTAATATGCGAGGTCATAGAGATCTAATCCCACATACTACGCCCTGCTTTTCAGACTTTTCATGTTCTTTTCAAATAAAGTTTGCTTACTGTTTTCCAGTAGATTCGCTTCACACTACATATATTAATCAACTTTCAAATTCTTTACAACTTCAGTTCAGTTTCTTTTCAATATCATGGCTTTTTGTCGTTTCTCCTGTCAGTATCTAGTTAAAGACCTCTCATTATCAATGTCCTTAATGTTTGTCAACAAATTTTTTTTTAGTTATTTCAAATTATTTTGTGCACATCACACGGTTACCGCTTATTGTCCACCGCTGATGTGTGAATCATATTTCCTCTTTCACAAAAACATATATATATTTATACTTGAACACTGCCCTCACAGTCTTTTATGCTCATCATAGCTTAACACATGCACTTGACTTTTACTTATTTTATATTTATTCATTCTTTTCATATATTATATTTGAATTCGAGGTTTGAATTGAATTCCGGTCCATAACTAAATCCCGGACCAGTGTTGTAAAACAGTCTCCAATAAATAATGACGGCTTTCCCATACGAGGCGAGGGACGAACAGTTACGCAAGAGGAACTAAATATGCTTATTAATTTTTGGTCTGACGAATTGACAGAAAAAATATCTCAATACCTGGAAGAGAAGGAGGGGTCCACTGTCTTGGTTGAGAGGCCCACCGGTTTTTATATCAACTGTGCTCAGATTGAACATCCAATAAGATTAGGCTCACATGTAGACTTTCTTGAAGGCTTGCCTGGAAAGCAGTTGGTTTTCAATCCAGAGGGAGAGGCTGATATATTCCTTATGCAGTGTGTTGCGGCTTATAAATGTTAGCTAAGGGGATGCATCTACATAATATTCGCGCTAGATCTGTGAAAGTTAGTTGGTGTATTACTGATGTTGGAAGCTCAACACTTAGTACTAATAAAGGATTTTAACCATTATGTACGTAATATGCGAGGTCATAGAGATCTAATCCCATGTCATCACAGATTTGTCATTGTTGTTTGATATCGCTCCCAGCAGATTGCATGCACTCGAAGTCATAAAAGCACATGTGACTAGGACCATATTCCCGTCCGTAGTTACGGAAAGGGATCTTCTTCTTTGGTGGGTAAAATTTGAGAGTCTGATGTACTTTACATGTACTTTCATGAGCCTGCATGCGATCTGCTGGGAGATATATCAAACAACAATGACAAAAGCTATGATGACGTGGGATTAGATCTCCATGACCTCGCATATTTTTATACATACTTTAATTTCAAAATGTTATTTTGGACTTGCAGATGTTTTGCAGAAAGATGATTTCCGCGTTACGTTAAAATGTGTTACTGGGACTAAAACTGGCACACAGCAATATTTATATGGTAAGAGATGTAATGGAGATGATCTAAGACATACTTTTCATTTCAAAATGTTATTTTGGACAGCAGAAAGATGATTTCCACGTTACATTACATTGTGTTACAGGGGCTAAAACTGGCACACAGTAATTACAAAAAAAAAATTATGATTTGTTATAATAAGAAGATTGAAGACCACCTTACGAACCTTACGACACTCATTACTTTTAAAAATTATATTTGAGCAAAGAATGATGTTACCATGTTGGTCACGTTATGTTATGATAACTTAGATGATAACGAATATTAATTGGTGACTTTGTGCATATTCTCAAAACTTAGTTTCTGCAAAAAAATAACAGTAAATTAGAAGCGAGCTATGATTTGAAAACAGAAGTTGGGTGATGTGTGGGTTATTTGTGTAGACTCGGGAGATATGATCACCACATATAAGTTTCTCAAAGAAAATGATAAGCTAGGTAAGGACGATTTATTTAACACACCAGCTATCCATGCAGTAGTGAGATTCCCTTTGATAGCTGTGCACGTGTCAATTAAAAATTAAAATGTGCTAGATGTTTCGGAGTGCTATTTTAGTCAAGAAATTATAAAAAAATTGTGTTTATTGACTAGTGAGAGGCAGAACAAGTGACCATGAAGTATATGTTGTGATCACACAGTTAACAGAAAATACTAGAATTTGTAGGTAGTGATCACGTCTCCCCAAACTCATCTGTCTTCCAGCGTGGTATGTCCTCTGGTGAGCACGTGTGGAATGGGATGACATCTGCGTGTTTGTGAACTGGGTCACTACTCTACATATGATCAGAAATACTACTACTAAAGGCTTTGCATAGAACATCCGGTCTGGGAAGGGTGAAGTGATGCTTGATGGTATGGGCTGGGGGAGGGGTGGGAGTGGAGATGGATGGGGGTGAGCGTAAGGTCATCCCCAATACCATGCCCATCTCAGTACACCTCAAACCACCACCCCAGATTTGTGTAATAGTGAAGTTCATGGGATTGATCTAAAATTGCATATATTCATTCAGTAGTGGAAAACACCTACCTGCTACCTCCAGAGGTTATGTTTCCCACATTCAGTAAAAATGTCTACTGACTTTACCCGAGTAAGTGTTATGAATACTGGGACACGCATGTAAGCCCCCACAACCTTCGCGGGGGGAAAGTAAACAGACTTGAGTTCTAGATGTAGGGGAGAGGCTAGGGGGGACCTGCTGGAGCATGGGTAAGGTGTGCGGTAACGCTTCATTTAACCAGTTAAGCGTCAAACTCCAAAGAGGATAGCCGCCCACGATGGCTCGCTCCCCGCCCAGACATGTGGTCCACTATGCACTCCTCCTTGGAGGCGAGGCTTGAGGGGGGAGGGGGGGGATGATATGTTTACTTAGCTAACTCCTCATTCCTTGGAATTTGTATGTTGTGGTCATGGCTCACCTGCCTGCTTGTGGTGATGGTGATGGTGGTATGTGGTGTGGCCTGCTATGTGGTTGGAGAGGGAGGGGATGGACAGGACTGACTATGTTGACCAGACCACACACTAGAAATTGAAGGGACGACGACGTTTCGGTCCGTCCTGGACCATTCTCAAGTCAATTTCTAGTGTGTGGTCTGGTCAACATACTTCAGCCACGTTATTGTGACTCATCGCCTGCACAGGACTGACTATGGTAGAGGCAAATGTTGACATTCACAACAGCTACGCCTCAACTTTCGAAGAGGGGACTCCATGTGGTCATGTGGTGACACTCCTCAGACCTATGTGGTGGGTGTGAGCCACATATCCTTAGCGCTCTGGAAGCAGACTATGAGGTTGCAGTTCAGTACACTTATGTCAAACTCTCAAGAGGATAGCCAACACCCCTAGCCATCCTCCATGGGAGGGAGCCGGTCGGCCGAGCGGACAGCACGCGGGACTTGTGATCCTGTGGTCCTGGGTTCGATCCCAGGCGCCGGCGAGAAACACTGGGCAAAGTTTCTTTCACCCTATGCCCCTGTTACCTAGCAGTAAAATAGGTACCTGGGTGTTAGTCAGCTGTCACGGGCTGCTTCCTGGGGGTGGAGGCCTGGTCGAGGACCGGGCCGCGGGGACACTAAAGCCCCGAAATCATCTCAAGATAACCTCAAGAAGAAGATCCTCCAGCCCGCGGACTGAGGAAATGTGAAGTGTGTGGAATTGTCAAGTAATTGATGATGCCTGTCATCTGGATGGAGGGGGGATGTGAGGGGAGGGGGGAGCGATATACGACCCCAGCAGCTAATGCCAACACAGGTCACTCAAGTGTGTGACACCAAAGGGTCCACACCGGGCTGAGGCGCAAAAGGGTCCACACGGTGACCTCATGGAGGTACAATGCTCCTATGCGGTCTGCTGGTGTGTGGTGAGAACCTCATGTCTATGTGGACATTATATGCTGTTGAGTATGATCCGCTCTAGAAGCGAGTTAGAAGCAAGCAAGCTACGTGGGGGAGTGAGGGGAGAGAGAGAGACCCAGCTCATTGACACATCCCATTTGCTGCTGAGACGCCAACACAACCCTGTCTGACATGTAACTAATCACCGTCATTGAACACCACCGACACAAACAGAATTGGGCGAGACAGTTAAACGTTTCTTTTCCTTACATAAAACAGACATTCTTTAAGAAAAAATAATGGCTCCCTCCACTATCACACAAAGCCGCCGCCTGCTCCCCTCTCTTCCTTTCTCCTCCTCTCCCCATACCCATCTTAAGAGCCTGGTCTTCTACCCTCTCAGGGGTAGGGGGGCCCCTCCCTCCTCAACATATCTTTCCCAGGTAGTGGGGGGGGGGGGGCAACCCTCCTCTACATAACCACATACTCGCATCTATCCATCTATCGATCTATATATCTACACACAGGATTAACTCTACGGCCCATACTCATACATATTCATCTACTACTATTCCTCTCCTCTTCTCCTCTTCAACATTCCTCTTATTATACTTACCCTACATGACCACATACCACCACATACCCCCGCCCCCACTCCAACACGACCCTCTGTGAAGTGCCGCGCGGCCGGACGCCATACACCTGGCACGCGTCAAACACCTGGGGAACCCCCCAGTACACTGTGTGACTAGCTACCTGTGCACCACCTGACCAGGGAGGCCTAATGGGCTCACCTGCTCAGGTGGTGCATCCGGTTCTAGTCACATATTTCACTACTTATATGTAGCCATATGAAAAGTTCAGATATTTATAACTCTAAAATTCTAAGTTATTCATCATATTTCATGAATTAAGATTAACAAAATCATGCTCATGGTAAATGGGGAATAATATGCTTCCAACAGATAAAACCTTAACTCTGGTATAATGTTCAACATACGAGAAGTTGAGAGCCTTAGCTATGTAGTCCATGAGATCTTCCATGGGACCCATGAACTTAACTCTGTGTTTACCAGGAGCCTCCGGGTCCTCTGTCGTTATCATCTTGTGGAAAGCGTTACTCACTGATGCCGCCAGCAAGTTGGGACCATGAACGAATCTGTAAGAAAGTGGATATTACTTATTGTATAACTTATGTGGCACCACAAAGAATAGGTGGAAGCTGATGAAGAGACGCCAGGAAAAGCATTTTCAGTGTACGAGTTGCAAGAAAAATAAATTGGTTACAATAGGAGATCATTGAGCTATTTACAATAAATATCTTCAATATCAATTATGATGAGAAACAGGAGGAATGAAAGTCCTTTCATCAACAAACATAAAAAGATAGAAGGGTAAAGCTAAGGAGCTATAGAAGAACCATGAAATCACTACTTAGTAAATATAACTAGGCTAGTTCAAATCAGGAAGAAATGTTTCAATAATTGTATACCAGACTCACAGTGAGAACTTGTTAGGGAAGAGCGGAGGGCGAGAGAGAGCCAGGCCGCGCCGAGGCGTCCAGGAGGCCACCCACAATGGCTTGGTGTCCCGGACACTGAATGGCAGATGAACGTACATGTTGCACCTGTCAGAAGGAGGTTCAGTAGTTCCGAAGATTGCTTATCTTTGATTCCTTTGATCATTCAGTTTACTTATGAGAAGTGCTTTTATGATTATTTCAATCTACAGACTGTTGGGTTTAGTATTAAATTAATTTATTAAATTTTGGAACGAGATGCAGAACGACGCGGAAATTAATATTCTCGTTTTCTGGAGTAAATTTGCCATGTATAAAATCTCTTTTAATGACTAACTAAATTATATATGCAATGCTAATTAGTTCAAACCAGCAGCATTTTATTTTCTGCTTGTTGCATTAAACAATGTATGAGATATGTGGGAGTTTTTCTCATTAATTCTGGGGAGGAGAAACATGGGTTGTAGTCCACTGTTTAGGGCTGATTAACAATTCATTACTCTTCTTCAGAAGCATTATAATAATGTTTGAGTTTCAATTTGCACTGTTGTGCGGTAGTTCATAAAGGACGGATGTCCTGTATTAGAGTTGCAGGTGTTGGAAGTCTCTGGACAACTTCATTTACTGCTAGCTTCAAAGGAACTAACTTCTATAGCGTCTTGAGGCTAGTGGTGCCCTTGCACTTAACTTTTACTATCGTCAAGACACCCTGGCTGTCTGCGTGGACAGAGACTATACGGCCTAGAGGCCATTCTGGCAAGGACCATCGCTGTTCACCAGAACAACATCGCCAGGTTGTAGTTGTATTCTGTTATAGGGGTTAATAGTGATACAACCTCAGAGTAATTAGGTACGCTCAAGTCCAATCTTCGTTCTACGGACCAATTACTCTGGACATATGTTTGTAACTCTGAACTAGGTCGTTCTTTCTAGCATACGAAGGATCTCCAGATCCCTCGTCAATGAGTGATGTCATAGGAGTTAGAGGTACCCCCACACACCAGATGAAATGGACTCAGTGGCTCATGTTCTGAGTTATCGTCTGAGAGGTAAGTCAGCAGTTGGTTATTGACTCAAGACTCAACTTCAATAACAATGGTTTGGAGATCTTGGAGATCGATTTTTTGGTAGTACAGCGTCTTCCTAAGACAGCATTTCACTGTCATGGAAGTAAAATGCCCTCATTCGCTCATTGAAGCCTCAGAGCCGAGATGCTCTAAGGAGGTATAAATTTATAGTAGCACTGTAGTTGGGTCAAGGTAGTGCAAACAGCTAGAGTGGTTCCAGACCTATCTCAAGCATGCTTTCCCTGCCACCAAGGTGGACCCATTGTCTGAGATCATCAACTTGGTGCAGGATCAACGGGCAGCATACCTGTAAAAGGCCTGTATGAATGACTCAGCACACATGTCGGGAGTCACTTCTAGTTGAACTCCCCCTGTGGTGGCACAGGTGAACAGGAAAATGTATGTCTTTACAGGAATTTTGTCCCTGGTGCCAGAGTTATTGTAACTGTGTAGTTCACTCCAATAGTTTTGAAAGGTGAAGCCGACCAACCTGGAACTCTACTAAACTCACTGGAAGGTTCAGGAGGCCCCAAACCAGAGCTCCACCTGTATTTTACAGTCGACCTGACCATACTCCGTCCTCTGGTATGGTGTTCACACTCTTACTCTATACTCAGATCAGATTTTGTGATCTGAGGGGTATAAGAGTGTTTTTGGTGTGGCGTCGTGTACGCCTTACTCTACCGAGTTCCTCGTCAACCTGCTTCCAAATGGAGCTGTGTGTGAGAGCACGGTTTACATATGATAATTTATCTTATGTTCATTATTTCTCAGGGCATAGATACAATGTGAAAAAATCAAATGTTTCCTCTATGAATTTAAGAGTCATCGTTCCTTCACTTTCTAGTTTGTGGTTTGGTCAAAATATTGATTCTATTGATCTCCAGCTTTGTTATCCAATGAATTTTTTGGAACTTTGCTGTAGCAAAGCACGTCGTACACATTATAATAATATGTGCAGTGAGAAAATTCGCCCAAAGAATGTGTTATGTTTACCATATTTTTCTGGATTTGAAAATATGGTCAAGTCCTTGAAACTTTTTGATATACATGTATCGTTTAATTACGAAAATACTGTTGGTAAACAATTAGTTAGAAACAGCCCTCGTAGTGATAAATGTGTCATTTATAAAATACCTTGCAAAGACTGTAATAGGGTCTATTTTGGGAACACATCTATAATTATGGTTTATTTTTATTATGGTTTATATAATTTTGATCCATTTTTGATTCAACAGTTAAAGGGGGATTTTAGTAGAATCACTGATACACATTTGTCTCACTAATTCATTGTTAATATTTACTGTCTTATGCTATTATTATCAATGTATGGACTTATTGATAATATTTTATTCTTTTACCTATTTATCTTATTTTATGGGCCCATATGATACAGTTTATATTTTATATCCAACTAATCCCATTCATATCTTTATCATTGTACCTCACTTCAGTTCACCTCTCTGTCCTGCCTATATATGTCCAAACTTATTGACTTGTAAATCATTCCTTCTGAAGATGTATTAATATTCGAAAGTACTTAAGAACTTCAATTCTTCCTCCGTGGTCTAACACTGTCACATTTTTTTTCACATGTTAACTTTCGTGATTTACACACACACACACATATATATATATCTATATAAACAATTTATAGACACACCCACACCAAGGACTCGAACCCTCGCCAGCACAGATACTTCAACAACACCAAGCATAGCAGGTTCACACTGTACCCACTACACCACACTCAGAGCCTAAAGGGATGGAAATTTCGGGGTATTTAAGCCCCAACCTCCGTCCCCCAAGTCCACTAGAGTATGTGAGAGGTCACTGACGTTTTCCATCGAGAACCTGTTAATATGGGAAAACACGGTGTCCATGCTTAATGCACTAACTTGCCTGAACACACAAGTTTGAAGTTGAACTAACTTAAGACACACCCACCCACCAGGTACTCGAACCCTCACCAGCACAGATGCTTCAACAACACCTGGCATGGCAGGTATACATTGGCAGGTAAGTATTTAATTTTCATAGATTTCGATATATATATAATTTTTTATTGAATTATTTTGTGTGGCACTGTGTTGGAATTGAGCTGTGTTGTTTACCATACTGTTCATTTCGTAAGTATAAGAATAGATGCCAAACCTGTGACAGGTAAAAACATTTTTTTTTTAAGCAACAGCACCATCTATTACATGTAAGAGCCACACACGCTATACTAAATATGGTACGATTCCATTTCAATGTTTTCGATTGCATTGCCAAATTAAATTTTCATACATTTTGATTTATTTTCATTTTGATTTAATTATTTTGTGTGACATTCATTGGAACTCAACTATGTGGTTTTCCATAGGGCTCATTTGGTGAGTATAAGTATAGATGCCACACTTGTTGCAGGTAAAAACAGTGCCATCTGTTGCACATACAAGCAACTTTATTTTTCATTTTGATTTAATTATTTTGTGTGACTTTGTGTTGGAAATGAGCTTTGTTGTTTACCATACCGTTCATTTCATAAGTATAGTTTTTTTATTGGTTTTATTTCGTTTTTTAATTGTTTTTCTTAAATTTCACTGATGAAAACATCAGATCATTTGATGTTCCCAATTTTCTGATGGGAACATCAGATGATTTGGGAATGCATCACACGAGGGAGTGGGGAATAGTGAGGAGGACGAGGGGTCAGGAGTGGAGGATGGTGGGGAGGACAAGGGGACAAGGGAGGGGGGTAATGGTGGGGAGGACGAGGAGACGGGGAAGTTGGGGATGGTGGAGTGGGGAAGGGTCAAGAGGACGAGAGGATTGTGGAGTGGTGGATGATGGGGAGGACATAGGGATGAGGGAGGACGGAAATGGTGGGGAGGACAAGGGAACGGAGGAGTGGGGAATGGTTGGGAGAACGAGGGGACCGGGGGGGGAGGGACAGGGTGACAGGGGGAGGGTTGCTGTTGCTCAGCAACGCACATGCGATACTGAACCACAGCGACGCATCGCCAGGTACAGCTAGTTTACATATAAAAATGTAAATGTTCGTTTGTTCAAAACTAAATTATATACATACTAAATAGATGTCATGTATGTGGCATTTCAAAACCCCCGAACCAATATGGAAGCTACAAGAGGAAGTATGGGCTAATAGGTCTTCTGCAGTTATCATATCCAATTTATACCCATTGTTCCGTGTTCTGTCATAAGTTTATTCACTTCACCCAAAACTTTGTACCATATCACCTCACCCAAAATGAGTATAAGTTCGATTAATCTGTGTGTAAATTAAGTCTTTGAAAATGTAATAAGCACTACGAAACGCTTTCAGACGTCAGACAATTAAAAAATAAATTTTGGAGAATTTATATTTTTATTACCACTGACAGTGAAGAAAAACATAAGAAATATTGAGAAAATTCGTGTTAGAATTATTAATCTTACCTTTTCGGTCACATTCAACAACATATATATATACATATATATATATATATATATATATATATATATATATATATATATATATATATATATATATATATATATATATATATTAGTATATTTTGGTAGCAGTCTTTCCTGTAGACATATTTTATTAAATATGACCGAAAAAGTAAGATTAATAATTCTAACACGAATTTTCTCAATCTTTCGTACATTATGCTTCACTGTTGGAGGTAAATCAAAAATCACTTCTCCAAAATTCATTTTTATTTCTAGTCTGACGCGACACGGGCGCGTTTCGTAAAACTTATTACATTTTCAAAGACTTCACAAATACACAACTGATTAGAACTTGCGTTTCCCTGATTTTATATCTACATTTTGAGTGAGGTGGGAAGGGTGATGTGGCATTACATTTGAGTAAGGTGGGAAGGATGATGTGGCATTAGAGGATATTAATAGGGTATTAAAAGTATCAACACAAGACAGAACACGAAACAATGGATATTGAATAGAAGTGTTTGTAGAAAGCCTATTGGTCCATATTTCTTGATGCTTCTATATTGGAGCGGAGTCTTGAGGTGGGTAGAATATAGTTGTGCAATAATTGGCTGTTGATTGCTGGTGTTGACTTTTTGATGTGTAGTGCCTCGCAAACGTCGAGCCGCCTGCTATCGCTGTATCTATCGATGATTTCTGTGTTGTTTACTAGGATTTCTCTGGCGATGGTTTGGTTATGGGAAGAGATTATATGTTCCTTAATGGAGCCCTGTTGTTTATGCATCGTTAAACGCCTAGAAAGAGATGTTGTTGTCTTGCCTATATACTGGGTTTTTTGGAGCTTACAGTCCCCAAGTGGGCATTTGAAGGCATAGACGACGTTAGTCTCTTTTAAAGCGTTCTGTTTCGTGTCTGGAGAGTTTCTCATGAGTAGGCTGGCCGTTTTTCTGGTTTTATAGTAAATCGTCAGTTGTATCCTCTGATTTTTGGAATCTTTTTGGTGTTAGAATTATTAATCTTACTTTTTCGGTCATATTTAATAAAATATATATATATATATATATATATATATATATATATATATATATATATATATATATATATATATATATATATATATATATATATATATATATATATATATATATGTCGTACCTAGTAGCCAGAACGCACTTTTCAGCCTACTATGCAAGGCCCGATTTGCCTAATAAGCCAAGTTTTCATGAATTAATTACTTTTCGACTACCTAACCTACCTAACCTAACCTAACCTAACTTTTTCGGCCACCTAACCTAACCTAACCTATTAAGATAGGTTAGGTTAGGTTAGGTAGGGTTGGTTAAGTTCGGTCATATATCTACGTTAATTTTAACTCTAATAAAAAAAAATTGACCTCATACATAATGAAATGGGCAGCTTTATCATTTCATAAGAAAAAAAATAGAGAAAATATAGTAATTCATGAAAACTTGGCTTATTAGGCAAATCGGGCCTTGCATAGTAGGCTGAGAAGTGAGTTCTGGCTATTAGGTACGACATATATATATATATATATATATATATATATATATATATATATATATATATATATATATGTCGTACCTAATAGCCAGAACGCACTTCTCAGCCTACTATGCAAGGCCCGATTTGCCTAATAAGCCAAGTTTTCCTGAATTAATATATTTTCTCTAATTTTTTTCTTATGAAATGATAAATCTACCCTTTTCATTATGTATGAGGTCAATTTTTCTTTATTGGAGTTAAAATTAACGTAGATATATGACCGAACCTAACCAACCCTACCTAACCTAACCTAACCTATCTTTATAGGTTAGGTAGCCGAAAAAGTTAGGTTAGGTGATGTTAGGTAGGTTAGGTAGTCGAAAAACAAATAATTCATGAAAACTTGGCTTATTAGACAATTCGGGCCTTGCATAGTAGGCTGAGAAGTGCGTTCTGGCTACTAGGTACGACATATATATATATATATATATATATATATATATATATATATATATATATATATATATATATATATATATATATATATATATATTTTATTAAATATGACCGAAAAAGTAAGATTAATAATTCTAACACGAATTTTCTCAATCTTTCGTACATTATGCTTCACTGTTGGAGGTAAATCAAAAATCACTTCTCCAAAATTCATTTTTATTTCTAGTCTGACGCGACACGGGCGCGTTTCGTAAAACTTATTACATTTTCAAAGACTTCACAAATACACAACTGATTAGAACTTGCGTTTCCCTGATTTTATATCTACATTTTGAGTGAGGTGGGAAGGGTGATGTGGCATTACATTTGAGTAAGGTGGGAAGGATGATGTGGCATTAGAGGATATTAATAGGGTATTAAAAGTATCAACACAAGACAGAACACGAAACAATGGATATTGAATAGAAGTGTTTGTAGAAAGCCTATTGGTCCATATTTCTTGATGCTTCTATATTGGAGCGGAGTCTTGAGGTGGGTAGAATATAGTTGTGCAATAATTGGCTGTTGATTGCTGGTGTTGACTTCTTGATGTGTAGTGCCTCGCAAACGTCGAGCCGCCTGCTATCGCTGTATCTATCGATGATTTCTGTGTTGTTTACTAGGATTTCTCTGGCGATGGTTTGGTTATGGGAAGAGATTATATGTTCCTTAATGGAGCCCTGTTGTTTATGCATCGTTAAACGCCTAGAAAGAGATGTTGTTGTCTTGCCTATATACTGGGTTTTTTGGAGCTTACAGTCCCCAAGTGGGCATTTGAAGGCATAGACGACGTTAGTCTCTTTTAAAGCGTTCTGTTTCGTGTCTGGAGAGTTTCTCATGAGTAGGCTGGCCGTTTTTCTGGTTTTATAGTAAATCGTCAGTTGTATCCTCCTATTTTTGTCTGTAGGGATAACGTTTCTATTAACAATATCTTTCAGGACCCTTTCCTCTGTTTTATGAGCTGTGGAAAAGAAGTTCCTGTAAAATAGTCTAATAGGGGGTATAGGTGTTGGTTTCATCGAAGACATCATAAGAAGGAAAGTGAAAAGCCATGCAACCTCCGAAGAGACAACTAACACAACACCTATACCCCCTATTAGACTATTTTACAGGAACTTCTTTTCCACAGCTCATAAAACAGAGGAAAGGGTCCTGAAAGATATTGTTAATAGAAACGTTATCCCTACAGACAAAAATCAGAGGATACAACTAACGATTTACTATAAAACCAGAAAAACGGCCAGCCTACTCATGAGAAACTCTCCAGACACGAAACAGAACGCTTTAAAAGAGACTAACGTCGTCTATGCCTTCAAATGCCCACTTGGGGACTGTAAGCTCCAAAAAACCCAGTATATAGGCAAGACAACAACATCTCTTTCTAGGCGTTTAACGATGCATAAACAACAGGGCTCCATTAAGGAACATATAATCTCTTCCCATAACCAAACCATCGCCAGAGAAATCCTAGTAAACAACACAGAAATCATCGATAGATACAGCGATAGCAGGCGGCTCGACGTTTGCGAGGCACTACACATCAAGAAGTCAACACCAGCAATCAACAGCCAATTATTGCACAACTATATTCTACCCACCTCAAGACTCCGCTCCAATATAGAAGCATCAAGAAATATGGACCAATAGGCTTTCTACAAACACTTCTATTCAATATCCATTGTTTCGTGTTCTGTCTTGTGTTGATACTTTTAATACCCTATTAATATCCTCTAATGCCACATCATCCTTCCCACCTTACTCAAATGTAATGCCACATCACCCTTCCCACCTCACTCAAAATGTAGATATAAAATCAGGGAAACGCAAGTTCTAATCAGTTGTGTATTTGTGAAGTCTTTGAAAATGTAATAAGTTTTACGAAACGCGCCCGTGTCGCGTCAGACTAGAAATAAAAATGAATTTTGGAGAAGTGATTTTTGATTTACCTCCAACAGTGAAGCATAATGTACGAAAGATTGAGAAAATTCGTGTTAGAATTATTAATCTTACTTTTTCGGTCATATTTAATAAAATATGTCTACAGGAAAGACTGCTACCAAAATATACTAATATATATATATATATATATATATATATATATATATATATATATATATATATATATATATATATATATATATATATATATATATATATATATATATGTCGTACCTAGTAGCCAGAACGAACTTCTCGGCCTACTATGCAAGGCCCGATTTTCCTAATAAGCCAAATTTTCCTGAATTAATATATTTTCTCTAACTTTTTTCTTATGAAATTAAAATGCTCCCTATTTCATTATGTATGAGGTTAATTTTTTTTTATTAGAGTTAAAATTAACGTTGATATATGACCGAACCTAACCATCCCTACCTAACCTAACCTAACCTATCTTTATAGGTTAGGTTAGGTTAGGTAGCCGAAAAAGTTAGGTTAGGTTAGGTAGTCAAAAAGCAATTAATTCATGAAAACTTGGCTTATTAGGCAAATCGGGCCTTGCATAGTAGACAGAGAAGTGCGTTCTGGCTACTAGGTACGACATATATATATATATATATATATATATATATATATATATATATATATATATATATATATATATATATATATATATATATGTATACATATATATATACATATATATATATATATATATATATATATATATATATATATATATATATATATATATATATATATATATATATATATATATATATGTATACATATATGTATACATATATACATATATATATATATATATATATATATATATATATATATATATATATATATATATATATATATATATATATATATGTATATATATATATATATATATATATATATATATATATATATATATATATATATATATATATATATATATATATATATATATATATATATATATATATATATATTATATTTTTTTTGCGGTCATTCTGCATATATAAATACATATGTGTGAATAAGGCAGTGATGAGTGTAGGTCTTGCTGTGGTGACAATGTTCTGTATGATGATGAGTGGATGATGTAGTGTGAGAGAGAGGAAATTGACAGTGGTGTGTCTGTGGAGAAGTTCTGATGACTCCTCACCTGATGTCGTGGGAGTCGTCGTCGATAATGAGCATCATTGCATTCATCCTGGAGAAGGCTGTGTAGTGGACCTGCAGGTGGTGGAGGTGGAGGCGGGTGACGACCAGGAGCCTCGTTGACCACACCAGGAGGCGGCCCTTGAGGGACCAGTGAGCGAAGGCGGCCAGGAAGGCGAGGTCGTCGCTCACCACCACAATTGTTGTGTGTGACGACAGCTGCCGCAGCTGACATGTTTAATACCATATGAGTTGCCTGTCATGTTAATTAAATACATAACAATAACCACGTGTAACTCTCCTGACTATGTGCAATTTACTTTCTAAATTGCAAAAGAAACATGCCAGCGACCAACCCATTTGACATCAGAGATCCATGTAGAGAAATCAGACTCTGATTTGTTAGTGATCGATTCCGTAGCTGCCAATTCAAACACCCCAACACCACCTGGGATCTCCAGATTTTGTGTTATCTGAAAAATATGACACTTTTACCATAAAAACTTATAATCAGGTGCATGTAGTTTTTTCTACCGAGGTGGATATAGGAACAGACGACTGCTGACTCGAGAGGTTAGCAGGCTGAAAGCTTTATCTTCCCATTCCTCATAGTAAACCTCACCCATTACATCCCTTGAAATTCGATCCACCAATCGTTTAACAAGCAGGTACTCAATCACTGCTAGGTGATCAGAGGTGTATAGTTAAGGACTGGCGCCTAGTCAATCCTCCCCGGTCAAATCACTTGCCAAGTGCGAGGTGTGTTCCCCCTGTGCCACTGGTACTTTTGACACTAGTTTTTGTTTTGCAGCAATAATATATAATTACATGAACAGTAAAGAAAGTAGAGAAAACAGTAAATAAAGTGGCACTTACAGTGAAGAAAGTGGAAGCGGAGGTGGTAGTGTCGGTGAAGAAGAACACGGAGTGGCTAGGCTGTGACGCATGTGTCAACACAGTTCCCACCACCCCTGCCACTGATGACGTCCAGTTGTGTGAATCTATCACAGCAACAACAACAAAATAACGGCATTATAAAATCCGTAAATGATTCTTCCTCTTACAAAAAAATTATGAAGTTCTGGAAACGTTACTGAAACGTTTGTTTGGTACATTTAAATTGGAGAATTATATTGTTTTCCTCGTGATTACTTGAGTAAAGGGTGTTAATGCTTTGCGTGGTATTGTGATGACAGACAAGGGTGAGCGACGGGGAGTACTTTATAATTTTCGACCAAACAAAGGAACTAAATTATCAGCCTAATCCTTAAACAACGGGTGATATTATGAGTTGCGTCTTGGTTTACCAGAGGTAAATAGGACTCAGGTCGAGTAATTTCATTGCTATAAAAATATCTACGAAATGGGTTATGCTACTAAATAACGATAATTGCCAAGATCTGACAACTCTTTGGCTGTTATTATCTAATAAACGTATAATGATTGTTAAAATACATTACCGTATGTCACCATCGCACTCGAAACGTTTATTACATATGTTAGGCCAAGAAACTTGTCTTTTTTTCTTTTGTTTTTTCCAGAATTTTACGAGAAAATAAAACGTGAAATTACTGGGTAACTCATTGCTAAAATTTCAGGAATTTATATGTTTGAGAATAAGTTAATACGAAATTCTACACGTTCTAAGAATTATCCTGCTTTCACAGATGAATTTAATATTAATTTAAGCTTTTTGTCATGGGATGGGAGAGGAAAGTTTCAGATTGATAAGTTTCTCATTTATGATCTAACTTGTCACATCTGTGGGTATAAGTCTGTAGGAGTATTAATGATGGTGGTAACCTGTCTGAGCATCTTCCTGCCTTTACCACCTGCAATATACCTCACTCACAAATTACTGCTGCCTCTGAAAATATAAAATTCCCTAGAATGCGTCTAAATTAGGCGAAGGCCAATGTTGCTAACCCTGGATAAGTTCAACTGCTTGTTTAATGGAAAACATGAAAATACTTAAATCTCAACTTAAGCAATTGCCAGCACTAACATTCGGTAAAAATGTCTATTTAGCATACGTTGTGATAATGCCAGTTTGGGCTAGGAAAATGAGTCTCCCTCTTCAAACATATAGAAATAGAGATAAACATAGTTGGAATAATCATGTTTAGAATTTTCAGAATAGGTCAATCCTTTGACATAACTTATGTAAGTGGAAAATTATCCCATTGTTTATAATAACCTATTTATTTAGAAGTGTCCCACTTCTAAGTGCATCACATTAGAAGGATCTCAAACCTCGACTCGTCACAGATAATGGGTCAATAATTGTTCAACTTTAAATACTAATCCAGTAGGATAAAATAAAAAACATTTTAAATATTTTTGATTATACGAATCCAACATTTTATTGCACATGAATATCAAGTTAAGGGGGCATGAGTTCCAGATTTCCCCAAAAATGCATTAAATGAAAACTGGTTCGATTTCAATCAAATCTTTTTTGACGAGTTGTACATGAAAAGAGTTTCATCTGTTATAAGTTTCAGCATCGTAGCATAAATAGGAAGGGAGAAAAAAATATTGAAGTAGGTGTCAAAATTATTCCAAAATGGTCAAAAACGATGATCAAACACAAATGTCAACTGAAATCATATCTATGACTCTCGGCTATCTCAATAGCATATATTAAAAAATTGTTAAAATTAATTTTATTAGAAAAAAATTTAAGTTAAAAAAAAAATAGTTTTTTTTCAAAAAAATTTCATTTTTTTTTGTTATCGGACGATTTGCATGAAACTTATACACCTGACTGCACATAAGCCTATCTGTAAGGGTGCCAATTTTGGAGAAAACTGGTTGATGTCAACCTTAGCCACAGATGGCAGCACCTAAGACTTTATTATTTTCTTATATATTTAAAATGTTTTAAAATAACATAAATGTTTGAATAACTATTTTATTTTTTATTCAATTTATATGAAACTTACACCTTATATGTAAAGTGTATGTCTCTAAACCCCCCAACTTATCGTTTTTTCCTAAGTTCATTTATTGATTTTATAATAGCAATAAACATGACATATTTGCATAATTTTTGAGGGGAACTTAAAGATGTTTTGGAAAACTGAAGATGTTTTGGAAACTCCATAAGTTACGAACCTTTATTATATGCTAATGTGTCAGAAAAGTTTCATAGAATGATTATATATGAAAGGTGTGTTATTTATTCACACTTGAAAATGTGTAAAAAAAAATGAAAAAAAAAAAAAAAAAAAAATATATATATATATTATATATATATATATATATATATATATATATAAATGTATATAAATGTATATATATATATATATATATATATATATATATATATATAAATAAATGTATATATATATATATGTATATATATATATATATTGTGACGGTAACGCGTTGGTGTTCGGCTGTTTAAGGCTAGGGGTATGGCCTCGTCACATAGTTATAAAAAAAAAATAGAAAAAACTGGAACTTCGTCTGTGGTAAGGTAAGGAGAAGACACACAAAACACAAGTAAACTTTAACAATGAAATTTTAATTACGTTAAATAAATCAAAACATGAAAATAATGCACAAACAAATATGTATAATAAAATCAATGAATCAAAAATAATAAGAATACTTAAATGACACAATGAAAAGTTACGTTAAGGCAAAATAACAAGAAGTGCAACAAAAGTTAAGTGGGAGGTGCTGGAATATTGGCTTAAAGCCACCACTCTTCTCAGTACACGCTAGAGTCTAGCTGGGAGGAGTGCTGGCCACGAAAGCACTGAACATTCTGAGGACTGATGTTGGGGCGACCCCAGACATCAGGTAGTATAGGGGGGGGGGCGAGGCAGGTGCAGCCAGACCGGCGACCAATCAGCGGAGCCGTAGCGATCAACGGGTAGTTTGGTGGTTGGAGTTCGAACAGGTGGCTGGCTGCATACGTTTTGCTCACCCTGGCAAGCCTTGCTGGTGTTGTTGTCGTTGTTGGACATTTCTTCCATAGTCTTTTTATATAATTGTGAAGACGTAATTATGGAGGGAAGAGCAGGCTCAATCTCTTGAAGGAGATTATCGTCACAACTCTCCCCCGAAGCCTGCGGTTCTGGAAGAAGTACGTCGTTATGTGGTGGAGTATTAGATGGAGTTGCTTCTACTTCATAAACTCTGGAGAGATCATGGGCTAAGATGTTGTCAGATTCTTGGTATAGCGTGTCTCCAGGTTGAATTTCTGCAGTTAGCAAGCCCATAGTAGAAGACGTTGAGATGAGAAGTGGGCGTGCTGCAGGAGGTGTAGGGTGGTGTGGTCCGTATTGATGGTGGACCGAGCACTTTTCAGGTGTGGAGTGAAGTGCTGAAGCTTCAGGATGAGGAAGAGTAGCTCCTTGCCAATTGTTCCGTCGTTCCTTGTAGCAGTAGTCGCTGACAGGTGTATTCTTCTCGCCTCGTTGCTGCATCACGACACCACCATCGTCGGTACCATTGGCGTCGACATGGAGGATGTAGGGCTTATCTGACGAGGTGAGAGTGGAATTAGAAGAGGGCATAGGAGCACGAGTATTATCCTGAAAGCATTTGGGAAGATCATTAAGGATTTTGGAATTAGAAAGCGCCGACTCCTTGTCAGTGCTTTCGGGAGAAGAAGCTGGGATGGTCTCACTGGGGATGTAGGGTTCTGTGAAGGTAGAACAATTAATCAAGACAGTGGGAGGAGTACCATTATATTGCTTCAGGAGGTTGACGTGGCACAGCTGGGTCTTCCGCCGCCTATCTGGAGTCTCTATGACGTATGTGTTGTTGCTTCTGCACTCTTTGACGCAGTAGGGTCCTGAAAATTTGTTTTGTAAAGGTGAACCTGGGATAGGGAAATAAGCAAGGACGAAGTCTCCCGGCTTGAATTTTCTTACTTTGCTGGTCTGGTCGTAATGAGTCTTCATTCTCACCTGGGCTTTCAATAGATTATCATGGGCAAAGCGGTGGACTCTCTCTAGAATGTGCTGAAGGTTTTGAAGAAACTGGGGCACATTCTGATGCTCACTGAAGGTGGCATCTCTGAGAGAGTCTTTGAAAGCCTTAAGGGGAGTATGGCACTTACGGCCGTAGAGCATCTCATAAGGAGATACTCCTAGGGACTCATTGGGGAGACTTCTGAAAATACACATTATTAGGTCAATCTGCTTATCCCAATCCTTTGAGGTTTCACTACAAAACTTTTTCAAGAGTGCTTTGATGGTCTGATGACTACGTTCAAGAGAACCCTGTGAAGCAGGATGATAGGGGCTGGACAATACCTGTTTGATGTTGAACTCCTCCAGTGTCCTTTTGAAGAGATCACTGGTGAAGTTGGTGCCACAGTCACTTTGAATCTCCCTGGGAAATCCGTATTGAGTGAAGATCTTCAATAGATGTTTGATAACCGTAGCAGCCGTGATGTTCTTCACTGGAACTGCTATGGGAAATCTGGTGGTAGGACACAGGATGGTTAGGATGTAGGCGTTACCTGAACTGGTCCGAGGTAAAGGACCAACACAGTCTATTATGAGTCTGTGGAAAGGTTCCGCAGGCACCTGTATGGGAATCAGTGGTGCTCTGGGAAGGGAGACGTTCGGTTTGCCTGCCATCTGACATGTATGACACTGTTTTACGTACTGTTTGACGTCGTTTACCATACCTGGCCAGTAGTAGTCTTGACGAATCCCATGGTAAGTCTTGTTGAAGCCGTAGTGGGAGAATGCTCCGTGGGCCAGGTGTAGAATAGTGGGCCGCAGGCTGGTGGGAATCACAAGTTGTTCGATGTTGGCCCAATCGTCCTCCTCCTTCAGTTTACTGGGTCTATATCTGCGGTAGAGCAAGTCGTTCTCTAGGAAGAACCCAGGAATACTGTCGGGTTGAGTCTCAGCCTGGAAAAACAATGGTGTTAAAGTAAGATCTTCCCTCTGCAACTTACGGAACTCCAACTTGGTCAGATGCGGGGGTAGTTTCTGAGGATCTTGAGGGACAGCGGTAGCAGTAGAGTCAGCTGGCTGTGGACGTGCGGCTTGTGCACGGGTGGTCACGAGAACCGGAGGAGAAACTTCATCACTCTCTTGAACCTCTGCTGGAACATACTCAAGAATAGGGTTTCTGGGCACAGAGTTACACACCTGGGGTTTGTCCATGACGATCAGGTTGGTCGGTTGCAGGTCTTCTGCCAAGTCGTTGCCTAGGAGAAGTTGCACTCCAGGCATGGGAAAAGGCTTTTCCCTGACGGCGACTTGGACTTCCCCGTTCACGTAGGGACAATCCAGGTGGACTCTGGCGAGAGGGTATGGAGTGGTAGCAGTGAGGTCAGTGATGAAGACTGTTTCCCCGGTGTAGACTATGTTGGGCACAGCCGACTTCAAGATGATCGATTGTAGAGCCGCTGTGTCCCTCAAGATCTTCAATTTGAAACGTCCCTCCGGATTTGAACCGTTGGCAGAGACAGTTCCAGTATACAGGTGGTTACTGAAAAGAGAAAGATCATTAACATCAACACCAACATTCATCACAGGCTTACCGGACTTAGGAGGAGTTGGTTTGGGTCGTTGTTGGTCAGTGGTTCCCTTGTATTGAGACTTACCACACTTGTCTATGGTATGTCCATAGAGTCTACAATACTTGCAGTACAGTTGTGAACCAGCTTGATCGGGGCTCACCTTCTCGTAACTGTACCACGACTTCTTACTGGAGGATGGTTCAGGTGTCAGCCGGTGGATGAGGCTGTAAGTGTCAGCCGACTTAGCACACTTCAGGTAGTCGGTTTCTTCTTTATCCGCTAAGTAGAGGCGGACAGGAGGCGGCACACGTCTCAAGAATTCTTCAACAAGCATCAGGTTGACGAGTTCTGTAAAAGTAGAGACATGTGCTGCTTCCAGCCATTTCATGAAATACCTCCGTTTCGTGTTAGCAAACTCAAGGAAGGTAGTGGTACTTGCCTTCAGGTGGTCACGGAATTTCCTTCTATAACTTTCAGTAGAGAGGAGGTAGGCGTCCAACACTGCTTGTTTCAGAGTGTAGTAGTCATTCTCAGACGCCAAAGTACTGAGTGTGACTGCAGCTCTACCTGTAAGATGGACTCTGAGAAGTGTGGCCCATTGGTCGACAGGCCAACTGAGTTGATTAGCAAGGGTTTCAAAGGTGGTGAAAAAAACATCAACTTCTGCTTCTACAAAGGATGGCATTAACTTACTTGCATGTGATATATTAAAACTGACGGGAAGATTGGCAGTAGCTTGCTGGCGTTGAGTGAAGTGTGAAGTTTCCAAGGAGATTTCGCGTTGACGACACTCTAGAGCCAGAGTCGCTTGTTGCTTGTCATGTTCGCGTTGCATCTCCAACTCGCGTCGTTTGGTTTCAAGCTGTACTCGTTCCCGCTCCTGGAGTAGTGCAACCTCACGTTCTTGTTCGTCTCTCCTCAAGGCAGCTTCACGTTCTCTGAGGGTGATTTCTCGTTCTTGTTCTTCCCTCCTCAAAGCAGCTTCGCGTTCTTGTTCTTCTCTTCGTATGGCAGCAGCTCGTTCTTGTTGTTCGAGGGCTTCCCTTTGCTGCTCACGTTCAATCTTGGCCAGCTCTAGTTTGAGTTTCAGCGTTGCCAAATCAGTTTTATCTGCAATATAGTAAGTTTCATGAGTTTCAGAGTCTATCTTACCTTGCTCTAAATAGTAATCCAGCAACAGGTTGTGTAGGTCATTTTTGTTGGCTTGGTAGGGAACTTCTAGTTGATACTCATGTGCAAGAGTTTGTAATTCAGTCCTCTTGGCACGACTTAAAGTCCCTATTTCACCTGCTGGATTTGCACGGAAAGTTTGGAGACGAAACATGGTGAAATTAGCAAATAAAGGTACACGAATGTTCAGTAGTGAAATGTCAGAAACAGGACAACGTGGCAACTGGTACCTATCCTGTGTGATCTTTAACAATTAACGTTAAGTGAAAGATATTAAATGATTAAATTAAATCAAGGGCGCAGGAAATCTTGTACCCGGTACTCATGTAAGAGAATAAGGGCAAGAAAATCCTACTAACAAATGAAACAAAGTTTCGAAAACAAATGAAACAGTTAAATGCTTCAAAAGTAAAATTGGTAGTCCAAGGATGTAGGCATACCTTGCCAAGTCTCTATAGGACATAAAGCAAGTTTTTCCCACTGAATTTAATATGATACTTACAGAATTAGCGAACTTTTGTGCTCTGAAAAAATAAGCTAATTCCCTACCGTTGTATGTATCATCATCTCTGACTGACGTGTAGGGGTGCGAGGTGTCAACTGGTGACGAGAACTGCTGCTGAGGTCCCAATTCAGCAACTAAAGTTCGAGCTAGAGGAACTATGGCCCTCTTTGTCCTCCTACAGTCAGATTGCAGAAGATTGGGTACTCTTGACCCGGGGCAGACCACAGTACCAGGGTACCAATATGATGATCTGTCAGAATGAGAAATATTCAAGGGACATAGATGGTAAATACGAGTAATAACAAGGAGGGAGAGATGACCAATTAAGAGTATGACTGCGGCCTACAGTCACCACGTAATCCAAAGTTGTCTCACCTTCACTATATGTTACTCTCGTAATGCACAATACACCGCACCTTATAAAAATGAAATTGAATGAAAAATAGTAAAGCTACGTTAACAAAGTTAAATACGCTTACCATAAATTACCACTTGGCACCAGTACCTGAGTGAAGCTCCTAGGACAGGCCCCCATATAACTTGTGACGGTAACGCGTTGGTGTTCGGCTGTTTAAGGCTAGGGGTATGGCCTCGTCACATAGTTATAAAAAAAAAATAGAAAAAACTGGAACTTCGTCTGTGGTAAGGTAAGGAGAAGACACACAAAACACAAGTAAACTTTAACAATGAAATTTTAATTACGTTAAATAAATCAAAACATGAAAATAATGCACAAACAAATATGTATAATAAAATCAATGAATCAAAAATAATAAGAATACTTAAATGACACAATGAAAAGTTACGTTAAGGCAAAATAACAAGAAGTGCAACAAAAGTTAAGTGGGAGGTGCTGGAATATTGGCTTAAAGCCACCACTCTTCTCAGTACACGCTAGAGTCTAGCTGGGAGGAGTGCTGGCCACGAAAGCACTGAACATTCTGAGGACTGATGTTGGGGCGACCCCAGACATCAGGTAGTATAGGGGGGGGGGCGAGGCAGGTGCAGCCAGACCGGCGACCAATCAGCGGAGCCGTAGCGATCAACGGGTAGTTTGGTGGTTGGAGTTCGAACAGGTGGCTGGCTGCATACGTTTTGCTCACCCTGGCAAGCCTTGCTGGTGTTGTTGTCGTTGTTGGACATTTCTTCCATAGTCTTTTTATATAATTGTGAAGACGTAATTATGGAGGGAAGAGCAGGCTCAATCTCTTGAAGGAGATTATCGTCACAATATATATATATATATATATATATATATATATATATATATAAATATATATATATATATATATATATATATATATATATATATATATACATATACATATATATATATATATATATATATATATATATATATATATATATATATATATATATATATATATATATATATATATTTATATATATATATATTTAGGGGTACCACCACTGGTTTAATTAAAGGGACCCACATCCTCGAAGAAGAAAATAAATAGTGTTCAGAGAAGATCTTGTGGATTCTCACTGAATACTTTAATCTTTTCCTCTCCTACCACCCCTATTATTTTTTTTTTTATTTGATTTTATTGTAATGCTACAGTTTACAGAAAGCACACACTTATATAACATTATACCAATCAGTGTTCGAAGACTTCGTCCAGCTCCTCGGGGGTCGGGTGCGTACCCAAGATACAGCACGCATTTCCCCGGTATATTTCCCGCACGGTATACATATATATATATATATATATATATATATATATATATATATGTATATATATATATATATATATATATATATATATATATATATATATATATATATATATATATATATATATATATATAACTGAAAACTCACACCCCAGAAGTGACTCGAACCCATACTCACAGAAGCAACGCAACTGGTATGTACAAGACGCCTTAATCCACTTGACCATCACGACCGGAGAAAATGAGGTGATAGCCGAGGCTATATGAACCACCCCACCGCCGGCACTCAGATAGTTATCTTGGGCATAGCATTTTACCAAATCACCTCATTCTTTGGGGCACACGTGAGGAACACAAATGCGAACAAGCCGGAATGGTCCCCAGGACATATGCAACTGAAAACTCACACCCCAGAAGTGACTCGAACCCATACTCCCAGAAGCAACGCAACTGGTATGTACAAGACGCCTTAATCCACTTGACCATCACGACCGGACAAAGTGAGGTGATAGCCGAGGCTATATGAACCACCCCACCGCCGGCACTCAGATAGTTATCTTGGGCATAGCATTTTACCAAATCACCTCATTCTTTGGGGCACACGTGAGGAACACAAATGCGAACAAGCCTGAATGGTCCCCAGGACATATGCAAGTGCCGGCGGTGGGGTGGTTCATATAGCCTCGGCTATCACCTCATTTTGTCCGGTCGTGATGGTCAAGTGGATTAAGGCGTCTTGTACATACCAGTTGCGTTGCTTCTGGGAGTATGGGTTCGAGTCACTTCTGGGGTGTGAGTTTTCAGTTGCATATGTCCTGGGGACCATTCAGGCTTGTTCGCATTTGTGTTCCTCACGTGTGCCCCAAAGAATGAGGTGATTTGGTAAAATGCTATGCCCAAGATAACTATCTGAGTGCCGGCGGTGGGGTGGTTCATATAGCCTCGGCTATCACCTCATTTTGTCCGGTCGTGATGGTCAAGTGGATTAAGGCGTCTTGTACATACCAGTTGCGTTGCTTCTGGGAGTATGGGTTCGAGTCACTTCTGGGGTGTGAGTTTTCAGTTGCATATGTCCTGGGGACCATTCAGGCTTGTTCGCATTTGTGTTCCTCACGTGTGCCCCAAAGAATGAGGTGATTTGGTAAAATGCTATGCCCAAGATAACTATCTGAGTGCCGGCGGTGGGGTGGTTCATATAGCCTTGGCTATCACCTCATTTTGTTCGGTCGTGATGGTCAAGTGGATTAAGGCGTCTTGTACATACCAGTTGCGTTGCTTCTGGGAGTATGGGTTCGAGTCACTTCTGGGGTGTGAGTTTTCAGTTGCATATGTCCTGGGGACCATTCAGGCTTGTTCGCATTTGTGTTCCTCACGTGTGCCCCAAAGAATGAGGTGATTTGGTAAAATGCTATGCCCAAGATAACTATCTGAGTGCCGGCGGTGGGGTGGTTCATATAGCCTCGGCTATCACCTCATTTTGTCCGGTCGTGATGGTCAAGTGGATTAAGGCGTCTTGTACATACCAGTTGCGTTGCTTCTGGGAGTATGGGTTCGAGTCACTTCTGGGGTGTGAGTTTTCAGTTGCATATGTCCTGGGGACCATTCAGGCTTGTTCGCATTTGTGTTCCTCACGTGTGCCCCAAAGAATGAGGTGATTTGGTAAAATGCTATGCCCAAGATAACTATCTGAGTGCCGGCGGTGGGGTGGTTCATATAGCCTCGGCTATCACCTCATTTTGTCCGGTCGTGATGGTCAAGTGGATTAAGGCGTCTTGTACATACCAGTTGCGTTGCTTCTGGGAGTATGGGTTCGAGTCACTTCTGGGGTGTGAGTTTTCAGTTGCATATGTCCTGGGGACCATTCAGGCTTGTTCGCATTTGTGTTCCTCACGTGTGCCCCAAAGAATGAGGTGATTTGGTAAAATGCTATGCCCAAGATAACTATCTGAGTGCCGGCGGTGGGGTGGTTCATATAGCCTCGGCTATCACCTCATTTTGTCCGGTCGTGATGGTCAAGTGGATTAAGGCGTCTTGTACATACCAGTTGCGTTGCTTCTGGGAGTATGGGTTCGAGTCACTTCTGGGGTGTGAGTTTTCAGTTGCATATGTCCTGGGGACCATTCAGGCTTGTTCGCATTTGTGTTCCTCACGTGTGCCCCAAAGAATGAGGTGATTTGGTAAAATGCTATGCCCAAGATAACTATCTGAGTGCCGGCGGTGGGGTGGTTCATATAGCCTCGGCTATCACCTCATTTTGTTCGGTCGTGATGGTCAAGTGGATTAAGGCGTCTTGTACATACCAGTTGCGTTGCTTCTGGGAGTATGGGTTCGAGTCACTTCTGGGGTGTGAGTTTTCAGTTGCATATGTCCTGGGGACCATTCAGGCTTGTTCGCATTTGTGTTCCTCACGTGTGCCCCAAAGAATGAGGTGATTTGGTAAAATGCTATGCCCAAGATAACTATCTGAGTGCCGGCGGTGGGGTGGTTCATATAGCCTCGGCTATCACCTCATTTTGTTCGGTCGTGATGGTCAAGTGGATTAAGGCGTCTTGTACATACCAGTTGCGTTGCTTCTGGGAGTATGGGTTCGAGTCACTTCTGGGGTGTGAGTTTTCAGTTGCATATGTCCTGGGGACCATTCAGGCTTGTTCGCATTTGTGTTCCTCACGTGTGCCCCAAAGAATGAGGTGATTTGGTAAAATGCTATGCCCAAGATAACTATCTGAGTGCCGGCGGTGGGGTGGTTCATATAGCCTCGGCTATCACCTCATTTTGTCCGGTCGTGATGGTCAAGTGGATTAAGGCGTCTTGTACATACCAGTTGCGTTGCTTCTGGGAGTATGGGTTCGAGTCACTTCTGGGGTGTGAGTTTTCAGTTGCATATGTCCTGGGGACCATTCAGGCTTCTTCGCATTTGTGTTCCTCACGTGTGCCCCAAAGAATGAGGTGATTTGGTAAAATGCTATGCCCAAGATAACTATCTGAGTGCCGGCGGTGGGGTGGTTCATATAGCCTCGGCTATCACCTCATTTTGTCCGGTCGTGATGGTCAAGTGGATTAAGGCGTCTTGTACATACCAGTTGCGTTGCTTCTGGGAGTATGGGTTCGAGTCACTTCTGGGGTGTGAGTTTTCAGTTGCATATGTCCTGGGGACCATTCAGGCTTGTTCGCATTTGTGTTCCTCACGTGTGCCCCAAAGAATGAGGTGATTTGGTAAAATGCTATGCCCAAGATAACTATCTGAGTGCCGGCGGTGGGGTGGTTCATATAGCCTCGGCTATCACCTCATTTTGTCCGGTCGTGATGGTCAAGTGGATTAAGGCGTCTTGTACATACCAGTTGCGTTGCTTCTGGGAGTATGGGTTCGAGTCACTTCTGGGGTGTGAGTTTTCAGTTGCATATGTCCTGGGGACCATTCAGGCTTGTTCGCATTTGTGTTCCTCACGTGTGCCCCAAAGAATGAGGTGATTTGGTAAAATGCTATGCCCAAGATAACTATCTGAGTGCCGGCGGTGGGGTGGTTCATATAGCCTCGGCTATCACCTCATTTTGTTCGGTCGTGATGGTCAAGTGGATTAAGGCGTCTTGTACATACCAGTTGCGTTGCTTCTGGGAGTATGGGTTCGAGTCACTTCTGGGGTGTGAGTTTTCAGTTGCATATGTCCTGGGGACCATTCAGGCTTGTTCGCATTTGTGTTCCTCACGTGTGCCCCAAAGAATGAGGTGATTTGGTAAAATGCTATGCCCAAGATAACTATCTGAGTGCCGGCGGTGGGGTGGTTCATATAGCCTCGGCTATCACCTCATTTTGTCCGGTCGTGATGGTCAAGTGGATTAAGGCGTCTTGTACATACCAGTTGCGTTGCTTCTGGGAGTATGGGTTCGATTCACTTCTGGGGTGTGAGTTTTCAGTTGCATATGTCCTGGGGACCATTCAGGCTTGTTCGCATTTGTGTTCCTCACGTGTGCCCCAAAGAATGAGGTGATTTGGTAAAATGCTATGCCCAAGATAACTATCTGAGTGCCGGCGGTGGGGTGGTTCATATAGCCTCGGCTATCACCTCATTTTGTCCGGTCGTGATGGTCAAGTGGATTAAGGCGTCTTGTACATACCAGTTGCGTTGCTTCTGGGAGTATGGGTTCGAGTCACTTCTGGGGTGTGAGTTTTCAGTTGCATATGTCCTGGGGACCATTCAGGCTTGTTCGCATTTGTGTTCCTCACGTGTGCCCCAAAGAATGAGGTGATTTGGTAAAATGCTATGCCCAAGATAACTATCTGAGTGCCGGCGGTGGGGTGGTTCATATAGCCTCGGCTATCACCTCATTTTGTCCGGTCGTGATGGTCAAGTGGATTAAGGCGTCTTGTACATACCAGTTGCGTTGCTTCTGGGAGTATGGGTTCGAGTCACTTCTGGGGTGTGAGTTTTCAGTTGCATATGTCCTGGGGACCATTCAGGCTTGTTCGCATTTGTGTTCCTCACGTGTGCCCCAAAGAATGAGGTGATTTGGTAAAATGCTATGCCCAAGATAACTATCTGAGTGCCGGCGGTGGGGTGGTTCATATAGCCTCGGCTATCACCTCATTTTGTCCGGTCGTGATGGTCAAGTGGATTAAGGCGTCTTGTACATACCAGTTGCGTTGCTTCTGGGAGTATGGGTTCGAGTCACTTCTGGGGTGTGAGTTTTCAGTTGCATATGTCCTGGGGACCATTCAGGCTTGTTCGCATTTGTGTTCCTCACGTGTGCCCCAAAGAATGAGGTGATTTGGTAAAATGCTATGCCCAAGATAACTATCTGAGTGCCGGCGGTGGGGTGGTTCATATAGCCTCGGCTATCACCTCATTTTGTTCGGTCGTGATGGTCAAGTGGATTAAGGCGTCTTGTACATACCAGTTGCGTTGCTTCTGGGAGTATGGGTTCGAGTCACTTCTGGGGTGTGAGTTTTCAGTTGCATATGTCCTGGGGACCATTCAGGCTTGTTCGCATTTGTGTTCCTCACGTGTGCCCCAAAGAATGAGGTGATTTGGTAAAATGCTATGCCCAAGATAACTATCTGAGTGCCGGCGGTGGGGTGGTTCATATAGCCTCGGCTATCACCTCATTTTGTCCGGTCGTGATGGTCAAGTGGATTAAGGCGTCTTGTACATACCAGTTGCGTTGCTTCTGGGAGTATGGGTTCGAGTCACTTCTGGGGTGTGAGTTTTCAGTTGCATATGTCCTGGGGACCATTCAGGCTTGTTCGCATTTGTGTTCCTCACGTGTGCCCCAAAGAATGAGGTGATTTGGTAAAATGCTATGCCCAAGATAACTATCTGAGTGCCGGCGGTGGGGTGGTTCATATAGCCTCGGCTATCACCTCATTTTGTCCGGTCGTGATGGTCAAGTGGATTAAGGCGTCTTGTACATACCAGTTGCGTTGCTTCTGGGAGTATGGGTTCGAGTCACTTCTGGGGTGTGAGTTTTCAGTTGCATATGTCCTGGGGACCATTCAGGCTTGTTCGCATTTGTGTTCCTCACGTGTGCCCCAAAGAATGAGGTGATTTGGTAAAATGCTATGCCCAAGATAACTATCTGAGTGCCGGCGGTGGGGTGGTTCATATAGCCTCGGCTATCACCTCATTTTGTCCGGTCGTGATGGTCAAGTGGATTAAGGCGTCTTGTACATACCAGTTGCGTTGCTTCTGGGAGTATGGGTTCGAGTCACTTCTGGGGTGTGAGTTTTCAGTTGCATATGTCCTGGGGACCATTCAGGCTTGTTCGCATATATATATATATATATATATATATATATATATATATATATATATATATATATATATATATATATATATATGCCTAAGGCACAACTCTCCTAAACACGAGAGTTAAGTATACAACTTTAGAACACTTTCCCACCAGGAGACTCGAACCCTAGCCAGCACAGAAGCCTTCCAGCAACTGGCATAACAGGTACGCCTTAACTCGCTCCACCACCCGCTCAGACCCTTAAAAGAGATGGTAATTTCGGAGTATTTAAATACACCAAAGATCACCACCTCCCAAGAGCACTAGAGCAAGTGAGGGGTCATTTAGACGTTAATTTCATCAAGTCCCTGTTAATATGGGAAGACACAGTGTCTATGCTTAAGGCACAACTCTCCTAAACACGAGAGTTAAGTATACAACTTTAGAACACTTTCCCACCAGGAGACTCGAACCCTAGCCAGCACAGAAGCCTTCCAGCAAATGGCATAACAGGTATGCCTTAACCCGCTCCACCACCCGCTCAGACCCTTAAAAGAGATGGTAATTTCGGAGTAATTAAATACACCAAAGATCACCACCTCCCAAGAGCACTAGAGCAAGTGAGGGGTCATTTAGACGTTAATTTCATCAAGTCCCTGTTAATATGGGAAGCTACAGTGTCTATGCTTAAGGCACAACTCTCCTAAACACGAGAGTTAAGTATACAACTTTAGAACACTTTCCCACCAGGAGACTCGAACCCTAGCCAGCACAGAAGCCTTCCAGCAACTGGCATAACAGGTACGCCTTAACCCGCTCCACCACCCGCTCAGACCCTTAAAAGAGATGGTAATTTCGGAGTATTTAAATACACCAAAGATCAGCCTTAAGCATAGACACTGTGTCTTCCCATATTAACAGGGACTTGATGAAATGTAACTTGATGGGTTACAATGACTGCATTATGTGTGGCTTACATTGACTGCATTATGTGTGGGTTACAATGACTGCATTATGTGTGGCTTACATTGACTGCATTATGTGTGGGTTACAATGACTGCATTATGTGTGGCTTACATTGACTGCATTATGTGTGGGTTACAATGACTGCATTATGTGTAGGTTACAATGACTGCATTATGTGTGGGTTACAGTGACTGCATTATGTGTGGGTTACAATGACTGCATTATGTGTAGGTTACAATGACTGCATTATGTGGAGGTAACGATGACTGCATTATGTGTAGGTTACAATGACTGCATTATGTGGAGGTTACAATAACTTCATTATGTGCTGGTTACAATGACTACATTATGTGTGGGGTTACAATGACTGCATCATGTGGAGGTTAAAATGACTGCATTATGTGTAGGTTACAATGACTGCATTATGTGGTGGCTACAATGGCTGCATTATGTGTGGTTACAATGACTGCATTGTGTGTAGGTTAAAATGACTGCATTATGTGTAGGTAACGATGACTGCATTATGTGTAGGTTACAATGACTGCATTATGTGGAGGTTACAATGACTGCATTATGTGGTGGCTACAATGACTGCATTATGTGGTGGCTACAATGACTGCATTGTGTGTAGGTTAAAATGACTGCATTATGTGTAGGTAGCGATGACTGCATTATGTGTGGGTTATCTGCCCAAAATGTCCCAAAATCCATAACCTAAACAGTCTGCAGCAGTGGAATAGTCAGAAGTGGAAAACAATGTCAATACCATGTTGGGTAATGATCAAGCGTGTCAAGTGCACAGCAGCATAGGTTGACATAGCATAAAATGTCTAGTGCACCAACGAATCACATTAACGTGATGCATGTAATCCTCGTCATGGCTGCTATTTAATTTGTCAAGAAGTGTGAACATTGCCTTACCAGTAAACGGTGTAAGTTGCCTGACTTCCCCCGCACACACACAAGGCAGCGCCCAGGAACACCTTACCAGAACACGGTGTAAGCTGCCTGACTTCCACACACACACACACAGGCAGCGCCCAGGAACACCTTAACAGTACACGGTGTAAGCTCCATGACTCCCACACACACACACAGGCAGCGCACAGGAACACCTTACCAGTAAACGGTGTAAGCTGCCTGACTCCCACACACACACAGGCAGCGCCCAGGAACAACAGAGGCTCGACAATCATCATCGTTCCAGCACCACTGATGAGCAAAATACCTCCTTAATTTTATATTGAAAGCACTTAAAGGCAATGCCAAAAAACTGACACACAAGGAAACATCACACAATAAACAAGTTTTCAAACCTTTTTTTTTGTTCAATATTTGCTATAAGCAATATTAGAAACCACCATTATCTAATACATAAATTATATAACATTTGAGGACAACCAAATTGGACACAAAATTTATAGAACATAATGTTTTCAGTAAATAAAATAACTACGGTACAATATAAACACAAACGTTTAAACTGGTCAGAAAAACTGATTCTGATCTTAATAAATGTACTCCAGAAACATGATGACATTCAAGCTTAACTTTTTAAAATATCCTTGAAGACTAAAAACACGAAACGTTTACTGGAGATTTGACATTTGTTACCTCTCTCGAATGAAATGTTATTACCCACTTCATATCTATACTATAGACATGATGTCTATACTATATATAGATATGTCTGTCTGTCTGCTCAAAGTTGGAGGACATACCCTTGAGTCTAGGCTCACCCTAGTTGGCAGAGGGAATGGTCTGGGGTTCAGGATGAACATCCGGGGTCGCCAGGATTCAAATGGTAATAGCTTGCTAGAGCCACATTCAGATCCCCACGACGTTTATTGGCACTACCCGCTAGCTACACAACGACAAATTTAACAAGAATTTTTTCTTATGGAAATATATACACCATTATTCACTGATCTAGGAGAAATTAACAGAAGTTTTCTGCTGTCGATAATGTGCCCGTAATTACCCAAAATAGACGATTCTTCCACAGCTTCAAAGGTTTCCCAGGCCACTGTCCTTTATCAGAGTTAGGGGTAACTATGATAACAGTGTGGTGACAAAGGCCATTAAGCTCCTCTCAATGGCGACTACCCACATATTAGACAATTATATATTTTATACAAGAAAGAGAGAAATAGAAAGAGATATAGATAGAGACCGCGCAAGAAAAGACAGGAACACAGACACAGAGACAGACTGCTTCTATGTCTGAGAAGCAAAAGAGGAATTTGTGGTTTAATAGGGCATGTATGGAAGCAAAGGAACTAAACAAATAGGCGTGGAGGAACAACCGAAAAAACAGAGCACCAGAGAACAGAGAGAGATACTAGAGCCAGGAATGATCGAGTATCTCAGTGTGAGAAGAGAAGAAGAGAGACAGAATGAAAATGACAGCAAATATAGTCAAGTCCGAACCAAAACTGCACAATAGTCACACCAGGAAGAAAACAACGGCGAAATAACAGGTGATGAAACTGCGAACTGGTGAGGATAGGTACACAGAGAAAGACAAAGAGGTGTGTGAAGAACTCAAGAGATTCCAGGTCTTCACAATGGAATGGGAAGTCCTTGAGCTAGGGGAGGTAGCAGTAAACCAGGCAGCCTTAGAAGGATTCGAAATTACCAGATATGATGTTAAGAATCACCTGTTGGATTTGGACATGAGAAAGGTTCTTGGACCGGACGGAATCTCACCATAGGTATTGAAAGAATGTGCAAAAGCACTTTGCTTACCACTCTCCATGGCGTATAGTAAGACACTGGAGATGGGGGACCTACCAGATATATGGAAGATAGCTAATGGAGTCCCAATATACGAAAAAGAAGCAAGGCAAGAGGCACTGAACTACAGGCAAGTGTCCCTAACTTGCACACCATGCAGTGTGATGGAGAAGAGCAGGAGAAAAAACCTAGTAACACATTTGGAGATTAGGGACTTCGTGTTCAGGGATAGTATTTCTTGCCTCACAAGTTTAATAGAATTCGACAACGAGGTGAAAAAGACTAAGGAAGAAAGAGAAGGTTGGGATGACTGAATTTTCTTGGACTGTCGGAAAGCCTTTGACACAGAACCCAATAAGAGGCTGGTGTATAAATTGGTGAAACAGGCAAGAGGAACTGGTAGGGTGCTCCAGTGGATGAGGGAGTACCTAAGTAATACGCAGCAAAGAGTTACTGTGAGGGGTGAGACCTTAGAGTGGCATGAGGTCACTAGCGGAGTCCCACAGGGTTCTGTACTCGGACCTATCCTGTTTCTGATATGCATAAATGATCTTCCAGAGGATATAGGCTCATTCATCTTAATGAAGCTGATGAAGCTAAAATTATGAGAAGGATTAAGACAGAGGAGGACAGCATGAGGCTTCAAGATGACCTGAACAAATTGAAGAAGTGGTTCAACAAATGGCTGTTAGAGTTTAACCCGAGCAAATGTAAAGTAATGTATTCCTGAAATTCTTAAAGAATTATCTAATTGGCAGGAGTTTCAAATTTAATGTGTATAGGAAACCTACCAATGTGTGCTCGTGTGTGCATTACTACTCTAACCATCATAATAAGGTCAAGAGGGCATTTTTTCTGTCAAGTTTCTTAGAGCCATAAGGGTTTATAGCCGTGAATTATTTTATAAGGCAGTCCCCGTGGAGAAGTTGCACCATACGCCATCTCAAATTAAGGGTTATATAAGAGGCAGATGCTGTGTGCTTACCGGTATATTCCCTGACAATTTGAAGGATCTCTGGGCACTGAACTACAGTGCATAACTTCTGGGGTGTGAGTTTTCAGTTGCATATATGCCTGGAGACTGTTCAGGCTTGTTCGTATATATATATATATATATATATATATATATATATATATATATATATATATATATATATATATATATATATATATATATATATATATATATATATATATATATGTCGTACCTAGTAGCCAGAACGCGCTTCTCAGCCTACTATGCAAGGCCCGATTTGCCTAATAAACCAAGTTTTAATGAATTAATTGTTTTTCGACTACCTAACCTACCTAACCTAACCTAACCTAACTTTTTCGGCTACCTAACCTAACCTAACCTAAAAAGATAGGTTAGGTTGGGTAGGGTTGGTTAGGTTCGGTCATATATCTACGTTAATTTTAACTGCAATAAAGAAAAATTGACCTCATACATAATGAAAAGAATAGATTTATCATTTCATAAGAAAAAAATTTGAGAAAATATATTAATTCAGGAGAACTTGGCTTATTAGGCAAATCGGGCCTTGAATAGTAGGCCAAAAAGTGCGTTCTGGCTACTAGGTACGACATATATATATATATATATATATATATATATATAAATATATATATATATATATTTATATATATATATATATATATATATATATATATATATATATATATATATATAGATATATATATATATATACATATATATATATATATACATATATATATATATATATATATATATATATATATATATATATATATATATATATATGTCGGCAACTGGCACGCGTCTCACACCACACGCCCTCCGAATTGCTGTGGCCCTCCGCCTTGCTGCCCCAATCCACACCAGATATAGGTGTATTTGCGGCGAGGTGGTGGCTGACAGGTACGGCCACCATGGCTTACTCTGCCAAAGCACAGGGGGATGGCACTCGAGGCACAATGAAGTTAACGACATCATCAAGAGGAGCCTCACCACAGCTGGATGCCCAGCTGAAAGAGAGCCCCGTTACCTAATGCCCCGTAACTCTGATGCTCTTATTGGTCGCCCGGATGGTATCACAGTGAACCCCTGGAAGAATGGCAAGCAGTTGGTATGGGACTACACGTGCGTATCAACCCTGGCTAACACCTACATTAACCTCAGTGTTGCACAACCAGGTGGCGCTGCCACCCACAAGGAAGCAGCCAAATCCCGTAAGTATAGTGAACTGGATCACCACTACAATTTTGTCCCCATTGCTTCTGAGACACTTGGCGCCTGGGGTAAAAGTGCTACCAGTTTTTTAAAGGAACTGGGTTCTAGGCTCATTGAAACAACAAGGGACCCAAGAGCTGCAAGCTTTCTTTTCCAGCGCCTCAGTGTGGCGATACAGAGGGGAAATGCGCACTGCATCCAGGGTTCCTGCCCGCCATCTGAGGAGCTGGAGGAACTCGACAACCATCAACTCGATAACCATCTTTGTAACCCATATGTAACTCCTTTTTTGTAACAAAGTTCAAATAAAGTAAATATATATGTGTACATACAAAAGAATGGGGGTGGTAGGAGAAGATAATATTAGTGTTCAGTGAGAAACCACAAGGTCTCCTCTGAATACTTTTTATTTTCTTCTCCGAGGCTATGGGTCCCCACATTGGCACCAGAGGTGGTAACCTCACAAACTTTTATATATATATATATATATATATATATATATATATATATATATATATATATATATATATATATATATATATATATATATATATATATATATATATATATATATATATATGTATATATATTATTAAATAGGACCGACAAAGTAAGATTAATAATTCTAACACGAATATTCTCAATGTTTCTTACATTTTTCTTAACTGTTGATGGTAACTGAAAAATCAATTCTCCAAAATTCATTTTTATTTCTAGTCTGACGCGACACTTGAGCGGGTTTCGTAAAACTTATTACATTTTCAAAGACTTTAGTTTGCACACACACAACCATAATTGAACAGAGCTTAAACATCTTCGATTTTTTATACCTGCATTTGGGTGAGGTGATATGTTACAACAGTTTTGGATGAGGTGAAAACAAACTTTCAACACAAGACAGAACACGAAACTATGGGTATAATATTTTGTAAGTTAAAGGGAAGAATGGAAGTAACTGCAAAGGGCCTATTGGCATATATTTCTTGATGCTTCTATATTGGTGCGGAGTCTTGAAGTGGGTAGAATATAGTTGTGCATTAATTGGCTGTTGATTGCTGGTGTTGACTTCTTAATGTGTAGTGCCTCGCAGATATCTAGCCGCCTGCTATCGCTGTATATATCGATGATTTTCGTGTTTTTTGTTAAGACTTCTCTGGTGATGGTCTGGTTATGGGAAGAGATTATATGTTCCTTAATGGAGCCCTGTTGCTTATGCATCGTTAATCGCCTGGAAAGACATGTTGTTGTCTTGCCTATATACTGAATTCTTTGAGGCTTACAGTTCCCAAGAGGGCATTTGAAGGCATAGAAGGACATTGGTCTCTTTTAAAGCGTTCTGCTTTGTGTCTGGAGAGTCTCTCATGAGTAGGTTTGCTGCTTTCTTGGTTTTAAAGTAGATCGTCAATTGTATCTTCTGATTTTTGTCTGTAGGGATAACGTTTCTATTAACAATATCTTTCAGGACCCTTTCCTCCGTTTTATAAGCTATGGAAAAGAAGTTCCTGTAAAATAGTCTAATAGGGGGTACAGGTGTTGTGTTAGTTGTCTCTTCAGAGGTTGCATGGCGTTTCACCTTCCTTCTTATGATATCTTCAACGAAACCATTGGAGAAGCCCTTGTTGACTAGGACCTGCCTTACCCTACAGAGTTTTTCATCGACTTGCTGTCATCCTGAGCTGTGGCTGAGAGCACGGTCGACATAGGCGTTAACAACACTCCTCTTGTACCTGTCTGGGCAGTCACTGTTGGCATTGAGGCACATTCCTATGTTTGTTTCCTTCGTGTAGACTGCAGTGTGGAAACCTCCGCTCCTTTCCATGACTGTTACATCTAGGAAGGGCAGCTTCCCATCCTTCTCCATCTCGTAAGTGAAACGCAACACAGAATTCCGCTCAAATGCCTCCTTCAGCTCCTGCAGATGTCTGACATCAGGTACCTGTGTATAAAATGTCGTAAACATACCTACAGTATATGGCCGGTTTCAAGTTCATGTCGACTAAGACTTTTTGCTCGATGGTACCCATTTAGAAGTTTGCAAACAGGACACCTAGGGGGGAACCCATGTCGACCCCATCTACTTGCTTATACATGTGCCCATCCGGCTCAAGAAGGGTGCCTCTTTAGTACAAGCTTGGAGTAGTTTCCTTAGAATGTTTTCTGGTATGTCAAGAGGTATGCCTCTTGACATACTCGAACCCTAGCTAGCACAGAAGCCTCACAGCAACTGGCATAACAGGTACGGCTTTAACCCACTGCACCAAACTCAGACCCTGAAAAGAGATGGTAATTTTGGGGTATTTAAACCCCCCAAAGATCACCACCACCCAAGGGCAACTAGATGTAGTGAGGGGTTACTCACGTTCTTTCATCAAGTCCCTGTTAATATTGGAGAACATATTAACAGGCATAGTATTTTATCAAATCACCTCATTCTTTTGGCACACACGTGAGGAACACAAATGCGAACAAGCCTGAATGGTCCCCAGGACTAAATGCAACTGAAAACTCATACCCCCAGAAGTGACTCGAACCCAATCTTTTTGACCGGTCATGATGGTCGAGTGGATAAGGTATCCTGTACACACTAGTTGCAGTGTGCTCCTGGCAGTATGGGTTTGAGTCACTTCTGGGGTGTGAGTTTTCAGTTGCATATAGTCCTGGGGACCATCCAGGCTTGTTCGCATTTGTGATCCTCACGTGTGCCCCCAAAGAATGAGGTGATTTGATAAAATATGATGCCACGATTACCATCAGAGTGCCGGCGAAAGGGTGGTTCAAATAGCTTCGGCTATCACCTCCTTTCTGATCGGTCGTGATGGTCGAGTGGATAAGGTGTCCTGTACCAACCAGTTGCAGTGTGCTCCTGGCAGTATGGGTTCGAGTCACTTCTGGGGTGTGAGTTTTCAGTTACATATAGTCCTGGGGACCATTCAGGCTTGTTCACATTTGTGTTCCTCACGTGTGCCCCAAAGAATGAGGTGATTTAATAAAACACTATGCCCAAGAATACCATCAGAGTGCCGGCGGAGGGGTGGTTCAAACAGCTTCGACTATCACCTCCTTTTTGACCGGTCGTGATGGTCGAGTGGATAAGGTGCCTCTTTAGTACCTGTACACACCAGTTGCAGTGTGCTCCTGGCAGTATGGGTTCGAATCACTTCTGGGGTGTGAGTTTTCAGTTGCATATAGTCCTGGGGACTATTCAGGCTTTTTCGCATATATATATATATATATATATATATATATATATATATATATATATATATATATATACATTGTTATCCACTAGGAAATATATATAAATATATATATATATATATATATATATATATATATATATATATATATATAAATATATATATATATAAATATATATATATATATATATATATATATATATATATATATATATATATATATAAATATATATATATATATATATATATATATATATATATTTATATATATATATATATGTCGTACCTAGTAGCCAGAACGCACTTCTCAGCCTACTATGCAAGGCCCGATTTGCCTAATAAGCCAAGTTTTCATGAATTAATGATTTTTCGACTACCTAACCTACCTAACCTAACCTAACCTAACTTTTTCGGCTACCTAACCTAACCTAACCTATTAAGATAGGTTAGGTTAGGTTAGGTAGGGTTGGTTAGGTTCGGTCATATATCTACGTTAATTTAAACTCCAATAAAATAAAATTGACCTCATACATAATGAAATAGGTAGCTTTATCATTTCATAAGAAAAAAATTAGAGAAAATATATTAATTCAGGAAAACTTGGCTTATTAGGCAAATCGGGCCTTGCATATTAGGCCGAGAAGTGCGTTCTGGCTACTAGGTACGACATATATATATATATATATATATATATATATATATATATATATATATATATATATATATATATATATACATTGTTATCCACTAGGAAAATAATCGAGATATTATAAACGAAAAGGAGAACAGAAACCATATATTCCAAGGATTCCATCTATATTTAAATGGTAAAGTTTACAAAGCACTATGTTTATTACACACTATGCAGTTTAGGCAACCAAACGTCTGTTGGTGACAATCCGAAGCAAAAGAAGAAAATCTTGACAAGGAGATGTTTCGGGAGCTATAGGAACCTTGTAGCATTGAATGGGTAAAGTAACTTATGATTATTGGTTAAAAAAGCAGGGCAAGATGCTTTGGTATAGGGGAAAGGTTCCTGAGAGGATTGGGTTAGGCAAGATGACCTTGAGCACTGTTATAAATACTGAAATCTTGGCTAAGGATATGGAAACTATGATAATTAATGTAATAGGAGATCAGCGCCCTGGGAGCAGTGATTCAGGTAAAGGGAACAGGCAGTATTGTCGCATATAATGAAATTTTGAAATATTTGCATTTGAAAGTTATGGTTCGTCAATATAGTCATAGAAGAGATTAATGTACTCTTAAATTTTGCTAATGAACTAATGTAGGCCTAGTAGGTGCCTTACATGGGCCTCTTGGAATACAGTAGTGTTTCGTGTTCCAAATATTATTATATATTTATTTTCCAGACTACTATTTAGTTTTGTGCTGAGGATTTAACGAAAATATTCTCTGCAGTCTTGTTGTTGTGTCGAACTCATTGGTGAAACATCATTCATTTGGGCGTAATATGAAAGATAGTTGGGCTCACAACGCATTTGTATATGTGAGTAATCCATAAAATTGGTCGAAAACGCAATCTTCATGAGAGAAATATCTTCCTCATCATCGAATGTTGTTACCCTGCGAGGTGTGTGTTTTCTGCGTTTGGTGTTGACGTTGCCCTCCCGCAGCCAGCGGTGAACCCACCGGAACACCGTCGACACACTCACGCCACACGAAACAGCAATGGAACGGAGAGACAGGCCGTTGGCCCACAGACGCACGAACCTGGCCCGCTCGCTCACACCTGTCGGCCGGTTCTTGCGAGGAGTCGTCATAATGTTGTTTCTGTGTGGAAGTGGGGATGATAAATATTGTCAACGATTCTCTCGTAGCTTTTACTTTTGATGTACGAGAATCTGTCTGTTATGTAAGAACACATTTTGTTCAGGTGAGTTTCTCTTAATTCCAATTATTTACATTATATGTAAAATATTACTACACAAGAACCAAGCCTATATTTGTATATAAGTAAATAAAAATAAATATATATATGTCGTACCTAGTAGCCAGAACTCACTTCTCAGCCTACTGTGCAAGGCCCGATTTGCCTAATAAGCCAAGTTTTCATGAATTAATGTTTTTTCGTCTACCTAACCTACCTAACCTAACCTACCCTAGCTTTTTTTGGCTACCTAACCTAACCTTACCTATATATATAGGTTAGGTTAGGTTAGGTAGGGTTGGTTAGGTTCGGTCATATATCTACGTTAATTTTAACTCCAATAAAAAAAATTGACCTCATACATAGTGAAAAGGGTAGCTTTATCATTTCATAAGAAAAAAATTATAGTAAATATATTAATTCAGGAAAACTTGGCTTATTAGGCAAATCGGGCCTTGAATAGTAGGCTGAGAAGTGAGTTCTGGCTACTAGGTACGACATATATATATATATATATATATATATATATATATATATATATATATATATATATATATATATATATATATATATATATATACATATTAGTATATTTTGGTAGCAGTCTTTCCTGTAGACATATATTATTAAATATGACCGAAAAAGTAAGATTAATAATTCTAACACGAATTTTCTCAATCTTTCGTACATTTCTTTTCACTGTTGGAGGTAAATCAAAAATCAATTCTCCAAATTTCATTTTTTATTTCTAGTCTGACGCGACACGAGCGCGTTTCGTAAAACTTATTACATTTTCAAAGACTTTAGTTTAGAAATACACAACTGAATAGAACTTATGCATCTCCGATTTTATATCTACATTTGAGTGAGGTGGATGGGGTGAGGTGGCATTAATAGGGTATTAATTTCATCAACACAAGACAGAACAAGAGGTGGCATTATTAGGGTATTAATTTCATCAACACAAGACAGAACACGAAACAATGGGTATTGAATAGAAGTGTTTGTAGAAAGCCTATTGGTCCATATTTCTTGATGCTTCTATATTGGAGCGGAGTCTTGAGGTGGGTAGAATATAGTTGTGCATTAATTGGCTGTTGATTGCTGGTGTTGACTTCTTGATGTGTAGTGCCTCGCAAACGTCAAGCCGCCTGCTATCGCTGTATCTATCGATGATTTCTGTGTTGTTTACTAGGATTTCTCTGGCGATGGTTTGGTTGTGGGAAGAGATTATATGTTCCTTAATGGAGCCCTGTTGCTTATGCATCGTTAAACGCCTAGAAAGAGATGTTGTTGTCTTGCCTATATACTGGGTTTTTTGGAGCTTACAGTCCCCAAGAGGGCATTTGAAGGCATAGACGACGTTAGTCTCTTTTAAAGCGTTCTGTTTTGTGTCTGGAGAGTTTCTCATGAGTAGGCTGGCCGTTTTTCTGGTTTTATAGTAAATCGTCAGTTGTATCCTCTGATTTTTGTCTGTAGGGATAATGTTTCTATTAACAATATCTTTCAGGACCCTTTCCTCCGTTTTATGAGCTGTGGAAAAGAAGTTCCTGTAAAATAGTCAAATAGGGGGTATAGGTGTTGTGTTAGTTGTCTCCTCAGAGGTTGCATGGCGTTTCACTTTCCTTCTTATGATATCTTCGACGAAACCATTGGAGAAGCCGTTGTTGACTAGGACCTGCCTTACCCTACAGAGTTCTTCGTCGACTTGCTTCCATTCTGAGCTGTGGCTGAGAGCACGGTTGACATATGCGTTAACAACACTCCTCTTGTACCTGTCTGGGCAGTCGCTGTTGGCATTTAGGCACATTCCTATGTTCGTTTCCTTAGTGTAGACTGCAGTGTGGAAACCTCCGCTCTTTTCCATGACTGTTACATCTAGAAAGGGCAGCTTCCCATCCTTTTCCATCTCGTAAGTGAAACGCAGCACGGAACTCTGCTCAAATGCCTCCTTCAGCTCCTGCAGATGTCTGACATCAGGTACCTGTGTAAAAATGTCGTCAACATACCTGCAGTATATGGCCGGTTTCAAGTTCATGTCGACTAAGACTTTTTGCTCGATGGTACCCATGTAGAAGTTTGCAAACAGGACACCTAGGGGAGAACCCATGGCGACCCCATCTACTTGCTTATACATGTGCCCATCCGGGCTCAAGAAGGGTGCCTCTTTAGTACAAGCTTGGAGTAGTTTCCTCAGAATATTTTCTGGTATGTCAAGAGGAGTACAGGCTGGATCACGATACACTCTGTCGGCTATCATCCCGATTGTCTCGTCCACAGGTACCTTGGACTCCGGACTCCACCTGCCAAAGATCATTGGGGAATATAAACCCGGATATGCGTATGGAAATGTCAAGATACACAAGCCTGGAAACCCACTTCGGCCAATCATTAGCCAGATACCCACTCCCACGTACAGACTGGCGAAGCGACTCAACGGCCTGCTGACTCCTTATGTTCCTTGCGCCTTCGGCCTGAAGTCTCCAAATGAATTTGTTGACTTACTGCGGGGCACACGGGCCACAGGGATAGGAGCCTCGTTGGACGTAGAATCGCTGTTTACCAACGTACTTGTGGACGAGACAATCGGGATGATAGCCGACAGAGTGTATCGTGATCCAGCCTGTACTCCTCTTGACATACCAGCAAATATTCTGAGGAAACTACTCCAAGCTTGTACTTAAGAGGCACCCTTCTTGAGCCCGGATGGGCACATGTATAAGCAAGTAGATGGGGTCGCCATGGGTTCTCCCCTAGGTGTCCTGTTTGCAAACTTCTACATGGGTACCATCGAGCAAAAAGTCTTAGTCGACATGAACTTGAAACCGGCCATATACTGCAGGTATGTTGACGACATTTTTACACAGGTACCTGATGTCAGACATCTGCAGGGGCTGAAGGAGGCATTTGAGCAGAGTTCCGTGCTGCGTTTCACTTACGAGATGGAAAAGGATGGGAAGCTGCCCTTTCTAGATGTAATTGTCATGGAAAAGAGCAGAGGTTTCCACACTGCAGTCTACACTAAGGAAACGAACATAGGAATGTGCCTAAATGCCAACAGCGACTTCCCAGACAGGTACAAGAGGAGTGTTGTTAACGCATATGTCGACCGTGCTCTCAGCCACAGCTCAGAATGGAAGCAAGTCGACGAAGAACTCTGTAGGGTAAGGCAGGTCCTAGTCAACAACGGCTTCTCCAATGGTTTCGTCGAAGACATCATAAGGAAAGTGAAACGCCATGCAACCTCTGAGGAGACAACTAACACAACACCTATACCCCTATTAGACAATTTTACAGGAACTTATTTTCCACAGCTCATAAAACGGAGGAAAGGGTCCTGAAAGATATTGTTAATAGAAACGTTATCCCTACAGACAAAAATCAGAGGATACAACTGACGATTTACTATAAAACCAGAAAATTGGCCAGCCTACTCATGAGAAACTCTCCAGACACAAAGCAGAACGCTTTAAAAGAGACTCACGTCGTCTATGCCTTCAAATGCCCTCTTGGGGACTGTAAGCTCCAAAAAACCCAGTATATAGACAAGACAACAATATCTCTTTCTAGGCGTTTAACGATGCATAAGCAACAGGGCTCCATTAAGGAACATATAATCTCTTCCCACAACCAAACCATCGCCAGAGAAATCCTAGTAAACAACACAGAAATCATCGATAGATACAGCGATAGCAGGCGGCTTGACGTTTGCGAGGCACTACACATCAAGAAGTCAACACCAGCAATCAACAGCCAATTAATGCACAACTATATTCTACCCACCTCAAGACTCCGCTCCAATATAGAAGCATCAAGAAATATGGACCAACAGGCTTTCTACAAACACTTCTAAGGCACATTTTGGTGAACAATGGATTCTCCAATGGTTATGTCGAAGACATAATAAAAATTAAGGTGGCCGAGGTGTACAACAGGCAACGGAACAACTAATACCGCAATAACCCTACTACCCATAAACGTGTTTGTTACGACCCTGGGTTCCTCAATTGGAAACCAGAGGTCAAATTGAGCTAAAAAACTACTTTATGGATGTAGGATGTATGGCGAGGTGTCTGTGTTTGTATCTTTCCTGCTAGACGTAAGACGATTCTTGTTTCTCAACGAGCATTTAAAGACTGAGCTTGGGGTTGATTATTAAGTAATAAAATAGGAGTCAACTATGTTTACAAATGATTAGAAAGTATTAGTAAAGTAGATCTGAGTAAACTTGTTTATAGGGCTGCTGTACGATTAGTTGAGTAGTCTGCCGGCAGCGAGTCAGCTGAGGAAGGAGACTGGAGATGCTCTCCCTTCTCTGGGCTGGCGTCGTGGTGAAAAGAACCTCCTCCCCTTCCTCTTACTTCTCTTACCTATTTCTGTGTCTAGTTTACCAAGATAAGTATCCTGTATTGTCCTCATTCTCTGGCATAAACATGTTCTGTGTGTAAAGTAGTACGGTGTAGAGTATTATTGTGCATTAAGTAGGTAATCACTAGTGTTTATATCCCTATGTTACTCTAAGGGGGTCCCAGTGGAACCACGTGGGTTCCAGTAGTACCAGTAATCTACCTAGAGTCCTTGCTAGTGTCCCTTGCCTAGTAAATTTTACCCTAGCTTGTGCTCCTTGTAAAACCTTGGATCCTGCTTATGTGAACCAAGGCTTTTAACGTAAGATAGTGTGGTAAAGTAATTATTGTTATTGGTGTGAATGTATATGGGGGGTTGTTAAGGGGTTAATAAATAAGTAAGTTAGTATTAAAGGAGTATCCATTCTTCCTGTGTAGGAGATCAATGATCTACCTCTAGGCTGACATTGTCTTGTAGCCAATTAATTATTTACTCTTATAGGTTTCTTGGGAGCCGGGCCTTTAAGATCTCCATTACTTTGGTTACATCTTGATGCTAACTTCTGACCCTACACCATAATAATAATAGATCCCCCATAGCAGCACCTTTGAAATTATAACAAGTGGTTGGCCAGACCGGGAGGAACAGTAATTGAAAAAAATTAAATTTTTGAGTGCCAAAACTCAAAACTCTTGTTTTCCGCAGAACGGTTGTGTGTTAGCCGGCCGAGGGCTGGAGCCGGTCGGCCGAGCGGACAGCACGCTGGCCTTGTGATCCTGTGATCCTGGGTTCGATCCCAGGCGCCGGCGAGAAACATTGGGCAGAGTTTCTTTCATCCTATGCCCCTGTTATCTAGCAGTAAAATAGGTACCTGGGTGTTAGTCAGCTGTCACGGGCTGCTTCCTGGGGGTAGAGGCCTGGTCAAGGACCGAGCCGCGGGGACACTAAAAAAGCCCCGAAATCATCTCAAGATGAGATGAGAAAGATGTTAGATGAGAAATCATCTCATCTAACAAAGGATAGCATATACTGACTGGACACCCAGTTGGATCCCTCCACGATTGAGGTAAGTGTGGGCCTTGCGTTAGGGGCCGTGCAATTTTTTTTTTTTTTCCAAATTTTATTTTTTTAATTTTTTCTTTGGCTAGGAGCTAAATTAATTAGTAATGGAGGCTAAAATGCAGGAACTGGCAGGGAATCCTTCAGTGGTAGAGATCAAGAAGCTTACCAAGTCTAATTTAGTAATGTTAGGCAAGGAATTTGGCCTCGAATTAAATGACGCGGATAAAAAGTGGACTTTGGTGAATGAAATATTACAACATTGTATGGATCAAGAACTAATGCCAGATGATACACCTTTATGCCAACCTAGCCAAGCGGAAAGTCCAGCTCATAGGGACAGAGAGATAGCTCTAGAGTTAGCAAAAATAAGACTAGAGGAGCAAAAACTCAAAACAGAGAAGGCTAAAATTAGAGCGAATGCCACTGGACCACCACCTGCCGGGGATTCAAACACCAGGCATTATGAAAAAAAGCATAACTTGCCTGAATTTTCAGCGTCGGACCCTGAAAGGTTTTTCAACCATTTTCAGAGATTGACCATGTCTATGAACTGGCCAAAGGAAGAGTGGGTGAAAATCCTACAGGGAAGACTTAGAGGTAAGGCCCAAGATATTTTTATAAACATGCCTGACGACGAGTGTTTTGAATATGATAAAGTCAGGGAACGAATTTTGAGGGCATATGAAATTACTCCTGAAGCTCACCGCCAAGCTTATCGCAACCTTAGGCCTACTCACAACCAACCGCTCACTGAATTTGATAATGATCAAATTAGATTGTTTGAAAAATGGATTCACTCGGCTGAAGTCGAAACATACGAGGCACTGAAGAATTTAGTTTTAATGAAACATTTTATAGATAATATGCCAGAGAATGTAGCACAGTACATTAGAGGATGGATAGAGGTAGATTCTAAAATAGGGGATTTGGCCAAGATGGCAGAAAACTACCAGTTGGCGGGCAAAAGGCCCAATAAAAATAATTATACCCCACAGAGTAGCAAAACTTATACCCACAACCAGACCAGCACCTTCTGTTTCAGACATAACTAACTCTGTTAAAGTGTCTAGCCCCACGGCACCCAAGAGTGAACCGAGGGGTAATCCTGTTAGTAACGTCTCTTCTCCCCGACATATCTGTGGTCACTGTAAACGTCCAAACCACATTACTAGCCGTTGTTGGCAACTGTACCCAGAAAAAAGACCCAATGCTCTCGTTGTGACACAGGGCTTGAGGCCTTCTGAAGGGTTAGGGAGTAAGACCTCCAACCCACAGTGGTTGGACCTGCTTACCCCATTCTTATCGAAAGGGAGACTACTTTTGTCTGAGGGTTCTTCCTGGAAGGACGTGGTGATTTTCCTTTTGGTCCCCAAACCAGACGGCTCCTGGCGATTATGCACCGACTATCGGCAGCTCAACAAGGTGACCATTGTGGGTGCCTTCCCGCTGCCCCTCCTCGAGCACTGCATCGACGAGCTGGGAAACGCAAAGTACGTCTCAAAATTCGACCTCTCGAGGGGGTATTATCAAATCCCGCTCACTGAACGTGCTAAACAACTAACTGTGTTCGTGACACCCGAGGGTGTTTTTGAGTATCAAGTGTTACCGTTCAGCTTGCGTAATGCTCCTGCCATGTTTTAGAGGCTAATAAACTCTTTGCTCGCTAAGGTGCCAAATTTTGGGCTTATTTAGATGACATTATGCTCTTTGATAGTAATTGGGCTGACCACATAGCTAGGTTACGCCAGTTGTTCACAGTTTTGAAAAATGCAAATCTAACCTTAAATGCAAAAAGTGTCATTTTGGTCAAGGCACAGTGACGTACCTCGGTTATGAAGTGGGCCAAGAAAAAGTGTTACCTCGGCAAGATAAAATCAGTCCCATTCTGGAGTATCCCGTGCTCCAGTCTAAAAAGGACATTCAAAGGTTTATCGGTATGTGTGCGTACTATCGACGCTTTTGTCAGAACTTTTCCAGTGTTGCCACTCCTCTCACAGACTTATTGTGGAAGGCCGTTAAATTTAAGTAGTCATCAGACTGTGCAGAGGCATTTAAAAATTTGAAATTGATCTTAGCTTCCACCCCAGTGCTCGCTAGTCCAAGGTTTGACTGACCATTTAAAATTCATGTTGACGCGTCTGATTCGGGTGCTGGTGCAGTGTTGTTGCAAACTGGGGATGATCAAGTGGAACACCCAGTATATTATTACTCTGTGAAATTTGACAAGGCGCAACGCAATTATTCAGTGGTAGAAAAAGAGGCGTTGGCGCTAGTGTTAACATGTAAAAAGTTCGGAGTCTACCTCACAGGTATAATAGTGGAAGTGTACATGGACCATAACCCATTAGTTTTCATGAATCAAATGAAGGAAAAAAATAAATGCATCCTCAGGTGGGCATTGTACCTACAGGACTTCAATCTTTCCATTATCCACCTACCGGGCCGGCTCAATGTGATAGCTGACACTCTGTCCCGGTTGCCTGAGTAACATTCATCTGGGCCACAGGAAGCCATTTACCAACTATCATGCTTTAGTTATATATTTTTTTTTTGTAGGTTCTCATGTGACATTAAATATTCTGTGTCCAATTTATTTACTTACTTGCTTTTTTTTTTTGCGTATGTGTTTTTTCTTTCAGAGAATTCCTTTGTACTTTTCTTGCAGAGAAATTGTTGTTTTGATTGATTTTCTTTTATGTCATAGATTTTCCTTTTTATTCTCTGTATACTCTTACAAAAAATATGACTACTATTCTGGCAGTCACATTTTTTTTTTCTCTGAAGGGGGGAGGAGTGTTACGACCCTGGGTTCCTCAATTGGAAACCAGAGGTCAAATTGAGCTAAATAAACTTCTTTAAATTAGTGGGACGCATGGCGAGGTGTCTGTGGTTGTATCTTCCCTGCCAGACGTAAGACGATTCTTGTTTCTCAAAGAGCATTTAAAGACTGAGCTTGGGGTTGATTATTAAGTAATAAAATAGGAGTCAACTATGTTTACAAATGATTAGAAAGTATTAGTAAAGTAGATCTGAGTAAACTTGGATATTGGGCTGCTGTACGATTAGTTGAGAACTCGGCCGGCAGCGAGTCAGCTGAGGAAGGAGACTGGAGATGCTCTCCCTTCTCTGGGCTGGCGTCGTGGTGAAAAGAACCTCCTCCCCTTCCTCTTGCTTCCCTTACCTATTTCTGTGTCTAGTTTACCAAGATAAGTATCCTGTATTGTCCTCATTATCTGGCATAAACATGTTCTGTGTGTAAAGTAGTACGGTGTAGAGTATTATTGTGCATTAAGTAGGTAATCACTAGTGTTTATATCCCAATGTTACTCTAAGGGGGTCCCAGTGGAACCACGTGGGTTCCAGTAGTACCAGTAATCTACCTAGAGTCCTTGCTAGTGTTCCTTGCCTAGTAAACTTTACTCCTTGTGCTCCTTGTAAAACCTTGGATCCTGCCTATGTGAACCAAGGCTTTTAACGTAAGATAGTGTGGTAAAGTAATTATTGTTATTGGTGTGAATGTATATGGGGGGTTGCTAAGGGGCTAATAAATAAGTAAGTTTGTTAAAGGAGTATCCATTCTTCCTGTGTAGGAGATCAATGATCTACCTCTAGGCTGACATTGTCTTGTAGCCAATTAGTTATCACTGTTCATATCTTATTGGGGGCCGGGCCTTTATGATCTCCAATACTTGATACTTCTGAATGCTAACTGCTGGCCCTACTCCAAATTAATACTAGATCCCCCATAGCAGCACACTTTAAAGTCATAACATTGTTCTAGAGAAACTTCTTCTCCACGGCCATCAAAGCAGAGGAAAGAGCCCTAAAAGAGAACAGTGAGAGGAACGTTACCCGAACTGATGTCATCCAAATGATAAAACTAACAACATATTAGGAAAACCGCAAACCTGCTAAGGAAAATTTCTCCTAACACCAAGAAAAAACCTTGAAAGAGACAATTGTTGTTTAAGCTTTCACGTTCCCACTTGGTGATTGTCAGCATCAGCGAACTCATTATATAAGCAAGACAAAAAGTCCCTCTCTAGGCGTTTAACAATGCACAAACAACAGGGCTCCATCAACGAACATATAATCGCCACACATACAACAAGACGATCACTAGTGATATTTTGACGAGCAACACCGAAATAATTGATAGCTACAATGACAATATAAGATTGGAGATCAGGAAGCGCTGCATGTCAAGAAATCTAGACTAGCAATCAAAAACCAGCTAACACACCCAGTTCCTTCTACCAACTTTAAGATCCCGGACCAATGCAGAAGCAGGGCCGAATGACCCAGCAACAGGAACGGAAGAAACCAGTAGAACATAAATTGCCAAAATTAACTCTTAATTTACCACTCCATTAATACCCCATTATATAGGACCCCATTAATAATCCATATAAGTCTTTCATCCATGTCACCTACCACCTTACCATTAGAGGATGTAATCAAGTACTAATACAGAAGAATTTGTCTTTTAGAATGTGAGGTAAGACCTTACGAAACACATCACTAAGCGTCAGACCAAAATCTATATAAATAAAAATGGAAATGGTCGTTTGTTCAAAATCGCTAATCTCCGAAAGTTCTTCGGAGATTAGCGATTTTAACCGATTGCTAGCACCGATTGCTTTTAAATTTTCACACAACGTTCCATTCGCACCCGAGAGGGTTTTTATATACATACTATATAGATGTCACGTCTGTGACGGGAAATAAACAATTTTTTTTTAAACTGTTTTTTTCATGAGGGAAATCTTCGAAATCTTTTTACCGATTGCTTTGAAATTTGTACACAACGTTGCATTCGAACATGTAAAAGCAACACACACTATACTAAATATGTTTTGATTCCATTTCAATGTTTCCGATTGCATTGATAAATTGAATTTTCATAGATTTTGGTTTATTTTAATTTTGATTCACTTATTTTGTGTGACATTGCATTGGAATTGAGCTGTGTTCTTTACCGTATCATTCATTTTGTGAGTATAGTTTATTTTTTTCATTGTTTTTATTTCGTTTTTTTTAACTGTTCTAATTTTTCAGTAATATGACCGTCAGATCATTTGATGTGCTCAATTTTCTGATGTGAACATCAGATCCTTTGGGAATGCATTGGACGAGGGAGTTGGGAGGACGAAGCGGAGGGAGTGAGGGATGGTTGGGAGAACGAGGGGACAGGGGTGGAGGGTAATGTTGGGGAGGACGAGGAGACAGGGGAGTTGGGGATGGTGGGGGACGTGGGTACGGGGGAATTGGGAATGGTTGGGAGGAAAAGGGGACAGGGGAGCAGAGGATGGTGGGAAGGAAGAGGCAACTAAGCTCAACAACGCGCATGCGTTGCTGAGCCACAGCAACCCGTGGCCGAGTACAGCTAGTATATAAATAAAAATGGAAATGTCCGTTTGTTCAAAATCGCTAATCTCCGAAAGTTCTTTATCGATTGTTTTGAAATTTTCACACATTGTTCCATTCGGATCCGAGCAGGTTTTATATACATACTATATACATGTCATGTCTGTGACGGGGAAAAAGAACATGATTTATTTTAAAAACTGTGTTTTTCATGTATTTTTCATGTGAGGGAAATCTTTGAAACCCCCTTTACCGATTGCTTTGAAATGTTGACACAACATTGCATTCGAATAGGCGAGTGTTTTTATATACCTACTATATACATGCCTCATCTGTGACAGGAAAAAACTTGATTTTTTTTTAAATCAGCACCGTCTGTTGGACGTAAGAGCAACACACACTGTAATCTCCAAAAGTTCTTCATCAATTGCTTTGAAATTTTGACACAACGTTTCATTCGAATATGTGCATGTTTTTATATATACCTACTACATAGATGCCACACCTGTCACAGGTAAAAACATTTTTTTTTTAAACAGCGCCATCTGTTGCACGTAATAGCAACACACACACACACACACTGTACTAAATGTGTTATGATTCCATTTCAATATTTTCGATTGCATTGATAAATAGAATTTTAATTTATTGCGATTTATTTTCATTTTTATTTAATTATTTTGTGTGACATTGAGTTGGAATTGAGCTGTGTTGTTTACCATACCGTTCATTTCATGAGTATAAGTGGAGATGCCATACCTGTGACAGGTAAAAACATTCGTTTTGTAAGACACAATGCAATCTGTTGCATGTAAGAGCAACTCACTCTATCCTAAATATGTTGCGATTCCATTTCACTGTTTCTGATTGCATTGAAAAATTTAATTTTCATAGATTTCGATTTATTTTCATTTTGATTTAATTATTTTGGGTGACATTGCGTTGGAATTGAGCTGTGTTATTTACCGTCACGTTCATTTCATGAGTATAGTTTATTTTTTTATTTTTTAACTGTTTTTATTTCATTTTTTTTAACTGTTTTTCTTATATTTCAGTGATGGGAACGTCAGATGATTTGATTTCAACTTACATTCAACAGAGCAGAAGTTGTTAAACACATACGGCAAAATCTTACTGAAGCGACCATACGAGTCATAAATACTCATACTCTGCCCAAGTAAAACAGAAACAAGCAACACTTAGTGGGCCAGCCAGAGGCTTAGGACCCGCGCAGGAATATCCCTGCATAAAAAACGATGATTTGATGTTCCCAATTCCTTTGATGGCAACATCAGATCATTTGAAAATGCATCGGACGAGGGAGTGGACAATGGTGGGGAGGATGAGGGGATGGGAATCTGGGATTGTGGGAAGGATGACGAGAGAGGGGAGGGGACAATTGAGAGGACGACTAGGGGACGGTGGAGGGGGAAAGGAAGGGAGGACGAGGGGATTGAGGAGTGGGAGATGGTGGGGAGGACGAGGGAATGGTGGTGTGGGGAATGATTAGGAGGACGAGTGGATTTTGAAGTTGGAGAATGGCGGGGAGGACAGAAGAACAGAGTAGAGGAGAAAGGAGGGAAGTTCGAGGGGACGGGGAAGGAAGGAATGGTGGGGAGTACTGGGTGACAGGGTAAGGTTGCTGTGGCTCAGCAACGCGTGGCCGGGTACAGCTAGTAATAAATAAAAATGAACGTTGGAGTTAATTTTTAAACTTCCTGGTTTAGTGAAAAAAACATAAGGAATATCGAGAAGGTTCGTGCCAGAATCATAAATCTAAAACTTTCTGTCGTTTTCAAATACCCAACCACAATATAATATATGTATAATATAATATACATATAATATATGTATATATATATATATATATATATATATATATATATATATATATATATATATATATATACATATATATATATATATATATATATATATATATATATATATATATATATATAATATATGTCGTACCTAGTAGCCAGAACGCACTTCTCAGCCTACTATGCAAGGCCCGATTTGCCTAGTAAGCCAAGTTTTCCTGAAATAATATATTTTCTCTAATTTTTTTCTTATGAAATCATAAAGCTACCCAATTCATTATGTTTGAGGTCAATTTTTTTTTATTGGAGTTAAAATTAACGTTGATATATGACCGAACCTAACCAACCCTACCTAACCTAACCTAACCTATCTTTATAGGTTAGGTTAGGTAGCCGAAGAAAGTTAGGTTAGGTTAGGTAGTCGAAAAACAATTAATTCATGAAAACTTGGCTTATTAGGCAAATCGGGCCTTGCATAGTAGGCAGAGAAGTGCGTTCTGGCTACTAGGTACGACATACATACATATATATATATATAACTTTAGAACACTTTCCCACCAGGAGACTCGAACCCTAGCCAGCACTGAAGCCTTCCAGCAACTGGCATAACAGGTACGCCTTAACCCGCTCCACCACCCGCTCAGACCCTTAAAAGAGATGGTAATTTCGGAGTATTTAAACACCCCAAAGATCAACACCTCCCAAGAGCACCAGAGCAAGTGAGGGGTCATTTATACGTTAATTTCATCAAGTCCCTGTTAATATGGGAAGACACAGTGTCTCTGCTTAAGGCACAACTCTCCTAAACACGAGAGTTAAGTATACAACTTTAGAACACTTTCCCACCAGGAGACTCGAACCCTAGCCAACACAGAAGCCTTCCAGCAACTGGCATAACAGGTATGCCTTAACCCGCTCCACCACCCGCTCAGACCCTTAAAAGAGATGGTAATTTCGGAGTATTTTAAACACCCCAAAGATCAACACCTCCCAAGAGCACCAGAGCAAGTGAGGGGTCATTTATACTACCAAATAAATCTGGTGCTCTTGGGAGGTGTTGATCTTTGGGGTGTTTAAATACTCCGAAATTACCATCTCTTTTAAGGGTCTGAGCGGGTGGTGGAGCGGGTTAAGGCGTACCTGTTATGCCAGTTGCTGGAAGGCTTCTGTGCTGGCTAGGGTTCGAGTCTCCTGGTGGGAAAGTGTTCTAAAGTTGTATACTTAACTCTCGTGTTTAGGAGAGTTGTGCCTTAAGCAGAGACACTGTGTCTTCCCATATTAACAGGGACTTGATGAAATTAACGTATAAATGACCCCTCACTTGCTCTGGTGTTCTTGGGAGGTGTTGATCTTTGGGGTGTTTAAATACTCCGAAATTACCATCTCTTTTAAGGGTCTGAGCGGGTGGTGGAGCGGGTTAAGGCGTACCTGTTATGCCAGTTGCTGGAAGGCTTCTGTGCTGGCTAGGGTTCGAGTCTCCTGGTGGGAAAGTGTTCTAAAGGTGTATACTTAACTCTCATGTTTAGGAGAGTTGTGCCTTAAGCAGAGACACTGTGTCTTCCCATATTAACAGGGACTTGATGAAATTAACGTATAAATGACCCCTCACTTGCTCTGGTGCTCTTGGGAGGTGTTGATCTTTGGGGTGTTTAAATACTCCGAAATTACCATCTCTTTTAAGGGTCTGAGCGGGTGGTGGAGCGGGTTAAGGCGTACCTGTTATGCCAATTGCTGGAAGGCTTCTGTGCTGGCTAGGGTTCGAGTCTCCTGGTGGGAAAGTGTTCTAAAGTTGTATAATTAACTCTCGTGTTTAGGAGAGTTGTGCCTTAAGCAGAGACACTGTGTCTTCCCATATTAACAGGGACTTGATGAAATTAACGTATAAATGACCCCTCACTTGCTCTGGTGCTCTTGGGAGGTGTTGATCTTTGGGGTGTTTAAATACTCCGAAATTACCATCTCTTTTAAGGGTCTGAGCGGGTGGTGGAGCGGGTTAAGGCGTACCTGTTATGCCAGTTGCTGGAAGGCTTCTGTGCTGTCTAGGGTTCGAGTCTCCTGGTGGGAAAGTGTTCTAAAGTTGTATACTTAACTCTCGTGTTTAGGAGAGTTGTGCCTTAAGCAGAGACACTGTGTCTTCCCATATTAACAGGGACTTGATGAAATTAACGTATAAATGACCCCTCACTTGCTCTGGTGCTCTTGGGAGGTGTTGATCTTTGGGGTGTTTAAATACTCCGAAATTACCATCTCTTTTAAGGGTCTGAGCGGGTGGTGGAGCGGGTTAAGGCGTACCTGTTATGCCAGTTGCTGGAAGGCTTCTGTGCTGGCTAGGGTTCAAGTCTCCTGGTGGGAAAGTGTTCTAAAGTTGTATACTTAACTCTCGTGTTTAGGAGAGTTGTGCCTTAAGCAGAGACACTGTGTCTTCCCATATTAACAGGGACTTGATGAAATTAACGTATAAATGACCCCTCACTTGCTCTGGTGCTCTTGGGAGGTGTTGATCTTTGGGGTGTTTAAATACTCCGAAATTACCATCTCTTTTAAGGGTCTGAGCGGATGGTGGAGCGGGTTAAGGCGTACCTGTTATGCCAGTTGCTGGAAGGCTTCTGTGCTGGCTAGGGTTCGAGTCTCCTGGTGAGAAAGTGTTCTAAAGTTGTATACTTAACTCTCGTGTTTAGGAGAGTTGTGCCTTAAGCAGAGACACTGTGTCTTCCCATATTAACAGGGACTTGATGAAATTAACGTATAAATGACCCCTCACTTGCTCTGGTGCTCTTGGGAGGTGTTGATCTTTGGGGTGTTTAAATACTCCGAAATTACCATCTCTTTTAAGGGTCTGAGCGGGTGGTGGAGCGGGTTAAGGTGTACCTGTTATGCCAGTTGCTGGAAGGCTTCTGTGCTGGCTAGGGTTCGAGTCTCCTGGTGGGAAAGTGTTCTAAAGTTGTATACTTAACTCTCGTGTTTAGGAGAGTTGTGCCTTAAGCAGAGACACTGTGTCTTCCCATATTAACAGGGACTTGATGAAATTAACGTATAAATGACCCCTCACTTGCTCTGGTGCTCTTGGGAGGTGTTGATCTTTGGGGTGTTTAAATACTCCGAAATTACCATCTCTTTTAAGGGTCTGAGCGGGTGGTGGAGCGGGTTAAGGCGTACCTGTTATGCCAGTTGCTGGAAGGCTTCTGTGCTGGCTAGGGTTCGAGTCTCCTGGTGGGAAAGTGTTCTAAAGTTGTATACTTAACTCTCGTGTTTAGGAGAGTTGTGCCTTAAGCAGAGACACTGTGTCTTCCCATATTAACAGGGACTTGATGAAATTAACGTATAAATGACCCCTCACTTGCTCTGGTGCTCTTGGGAGGTGTTGATCTTTGGGGTGTTTAAATACTCCGAAATTACCATCTCTTTTAAGGGTCTGAGCGGGTGGTGGAGCGGGTTAAGGCGTACCTGTTATGCCAGTTGCTGGAAGGCTTCTGTGCTGGCTAGGGTTCGAGTCTCCTGGTGAGAAAGTGTTCTAAAGTTGTATACTTAACTCTCGTGTTTAGGAGAGTTGTGCCTTAAGCAGAGACACTGTGTCTTCCCATATTAACAGGGACTTGATGAAATTAACGTATAAATGACCCCTCACTTGCTCTGGTGCTCTTGGGAGGTGTTGATCTTTGGGGTGTTTAAATACTCCGAAATTACCATCTCTTTTAAGGGTCTGAGCGGGTGGTGGAGCGGGTTAAGGCGTACCTGTTATGCCAGTTGCTGGAAGGCTTCTGTGCTGGCTAGGGTTCGAGTCTCCTGGTGGGAAAGTGTTCTAAAGTTGTGTATATATATATATATATATATATATATATATATATATATATATATATATATATATATATATATATATATCACTAAGAACTCTTTGACCCGGCCAGGATTCGAACCCATGCCGTCCAGGATCACCCCTAACCGTACACAGTACCGTGACTAACGCACCAATGATCATTGGTACAGTGGTCACGGTTCTGTGCACGTTTAGGGGTGATCCTGGACGGCATGGGTTCGAATCCTGGCCGGGTCAAAGAGTTCTTAGTGATATATGGCTTGCGCATTCATGCAGCTTTCTCACACATGTAAATAAATATATATATATATATATATATATATATATATATATATATATATATATATATATATATATATATATATATATATATATTAGTATATTTTGGTAGCAGTCTTTCTTGTAGACATATATTATTAAATATGGCCGAAAAAGTAAGAGTAATAATTCTAACACGAATTTTCTCTCTCTTTCTTATGTTTCTTTTCACTGTTGATGGCAATTGAGAAATCAATTCTCCAAAATTCATTTTTATTTCTAGTCTGACGCGACACTTGAATGCGTTTCATAATAACTTGTTACATTTTCAAAGACTTTTAGTTTACACACACACAACTAATACCTGCAAACACTAAACAGAGTTCTTACTTACGCTATGATTTAAACAGCTTTCATTTTTCATTTTATACCCGCATTTTGGTGAGGTGATATGTTACAACAGTTTTTGGATGAGGAGAACAAAACTTTCAACACAGGATAGAACACGAAACAATGGGTATTGAAGGTAAGAATGGAAGTAATTGCAGAGGGCCTATTGGCCCATATTTCTTGATGTTTCTTTATTGGAGCGGAGTCTTGAAGTGGGTAGAATATAGTTGTGCATTAATTGGCTGTTGATTGCTGGTGTTGACTTCTTGATGTGTAGTGCCTCACAGATGTCAAGCCGCCTGCTATCGCTGTATCTATCGATGATTTCTGTGTTGTTTGCTAAGATTTCTCTGGTGATAGTTTGGTTGTGGGAAGAGATTATATGTTCCTTAATGAAGCCCTGTTGCTTATGCATCGTTAATCGCCTGGAAAGAGATGTTGTTGTCTTGCCTATATACTGAGTTTTTTTCAGGCCCACAGTCCCCAAGAGGGCATTTGAAGGCATAGCCGACTTTGGTCTCTTTTAAAGCGTTCTGCTTTGTGTCTGGAGAGTTTCTCATGAGTAGGCTGGCCGTTTTTCTGGTTTTATAGTAAATCGTCAGTTGTATCTTCTGATTTTTGTCTGTAGGGATAACGTTTCTATTAACAATATCTTTCAGGACCCTTTCCTCCGTTTTATGAGCTGTGGAAAAGAAGTTCCTGTAAAATAGTCTAATAGGGGGTATAGGTGTTGTGTTAGTTGTCTCTTCAGAGGTTGCATGGCGTTTCACTTTCCTTCTTATGATGTCTTCAACGAAACCATTGGAGAAACCGTTGTTGACTAGGACCTGCCTTACCCTACAGATTTCTTCGTCGACTTGCTTCCATCCTGAGCTGTGGCTGAGAGCACGGTCGACATAAGCGTTAACAACACTCCTCTTGTACCTGTCTGGGCAATCACTGCTGGCATTTAGGCACATTCCTATGTTTGTTTCTTTAGTGAAGACTGCAGTGTGGAAACCTCCGCTCCTTTCCATGACTGTTACATCTAGAAAGGGCAGCTTCCCATCCTTCCCCATCTCGTAAGTGAAACGCAACACAGAATTCTGCTCAAATGCCTCTTTCCGCTCCTGCAGATGTCTGACATCAGGTACTTGTGTAAAAATGTCGTCAACATACCTGCAGTATATGGCCGGTTTCAAGTTCATGTCGAATAAGACTTTTTGCTCGATGGTGCCCATTTAGAAGTTCGCAAACAGGACACCTAGGGGAGAACCCATGGCGACCCCATCTACTTGCTTATACATGTGCCCATCCGGGCTCAAGAAGGGTGCCTCTTTAGTACAAGCTTGGAGTAGTTTCCTTAGAAAGTTTTCGGGTATGTCAAGAGGAGTACAGGCCGGATCACGATACACTCTGTCCGCTATCATCCCGATTGTTTCGTCCACAGGTACGTTGGTAAACAGTGATTCTACGTCCAACGAGGCTCTTATCCCTGTGGCCCGTGTTCCCCGCAATAAGTCAACAAATTCTTTTGGAGACTTCAGGCTGAAGGCGCAAGGGACATAAGGAGTCAGCAAGTCGTTGAGTCATTTCGCCAGTCTGTATGTGGGTGTGGGTATCTGGCTGATGATTGGCCGAAGTGGGTTTCCAGGCTTATGTGTCTTGACATTTCCATATGCTTATCCAGGTTTATATTCCCCAATAATCTTTGGCAGGTGGAGTCCGAATTTCTTGGCGTTCACAGTTTCGATCAATTTGTTGACCTTTGCCTTCAATTCGGCGGTAGTGTCCTTCGTTACCCTTTGTAATTTAGTTTGGTCAGAGAGTATGAGGTTCATTTTCGCCAGATATTCGTCTTTTTTAAGAATGACGTATATTGGCGACTTGTCACCTCTCCTGACAACTATTTCCTTGTTCTCACGAAGGCTCTTAGCTGCCGCTTTCAGCTCGGGGGACAGTATGGTGCTTCTGTAGTTGCCTCGATTCTTTCCTCCTTCCGCAATAAGTTCTGCTTGTAAGGTGTCTTTGGTGGTGACCTTGTTTTGTGTCTCAAGGTCGAATATCAGTCTGGTGTTGACAAAGGTTTTAACAAGCCGAAACGTTCACCTCCTTTCATATTTCTCTGTGGATTTTCCACATAAAATGATCAGTGTTTTGTGATCGTCAATTGCATATATACATATATATATACATATATATATACATATATATATACATATATATATATATATATATATATATATACATATATATATACATATATATACATATATGTATATATATATTTTCTTAGCATCAGGGCTTAGCTGAAATAGGAGTTCTCCAAAACTCATTTTCGTAATTTCAAGGAGAAGAAAAGAAGACCTAACCTAACCAATCTTTATAGGTTAGGTTAGGTTAGGTAGCCGAAAAAGTTAGGTTAGGTTAGGTAGTCGAAAAAAAACATTAATTCATGAAAACTTGGCGTATTAGGCAAATCGGGCCTTGCATAGTAGGCTGAGAAGGGCATTCTGGCTACTAGGTACGACATATATATATATATATATATATATATATATATATATATATATATATATATATATATATATATATATATATATGTCGTACCTAATAGCCAGAACGCACTTCTCAGCCTACTATTCAAGGCCCGATTTGCCTAATAAGCCTAGTTTTCATGAATTAATGTTTTTTCGTCTACCTAACCTACCTAACCTAACCTAACCTAGCTTTTTTTGGCTACCTAACCTAACCTTACCTATAAATATAGGTTAGGTTAGGTTAGGTAGGGTTGGTTAGGTTCGGTCATATATCTACGTTAATTTTTACTCCAATAAAAAAAAATTGACCTCATACATTGAGAAATGGGTTGCTTTATCATTTCATAAGAAAAAAATTATAGTAAATATATTAATTCAGGAAAACTTGGCTTATTAGGCAAATCGGGCCTTGAATAGTAGGCTGAGAAGTGAGTTCTGGCTACTAGGTACGACATATATATATATATATATATATATATATATATATATATATATATATATATATATATATATATATATATATATATATATATATATAACACTTGAAGTGCCTTCTCGAGGCATGTACAAAGGAAGCTCCTTTCATAAGTCCGCAAGAGGACATGTATCTACAAATAGACGGAGTAGCATTGGGATCCTCCTTAGGAGTGTTATTTGCTAATTTTTACTTGAGAACCATCGAAGATAGAGTCTTCAGTAGTAGACAAAAACCAACTGTATACTGCTCTTATGTAGATGACATATTCGTCATAGTACAAGACTCAGATGAACTATTTGATCTAAAAAGCCATCTAGAGAGAGAGTCAGTACTCCGAGTGACACATGAAAATTGTGAAAATAACAGTCTGCCATTCTTGGATATACTAATAACAAAAACAGAAACCTCTTTAAGCACCTCATAAACTGCTTTTACCGACAGGAGAAGGGGCGAGGGCGTGCCTCTTGCACCTTAAAACCAGCTGCTCCGGGTAGATGGGACTCGATAACCTGGGAAGGCAGCCCATCTAGGGGAAGGAAAACCCTGATTTTAAACCTCCGCTGCCTTGCGGTGATACCCCTTTTTTGGGAAAGGCTACAGGAGTCAATCTCGAGGAAAAATCTAGAGTTGGAGCCCCTAAGGCAGTTAGTTGTTGACTTCGACCTCGTTTTGGCAGCTCCTGCGATGGTGCTGGAACCATGTGTATTGGCTTTTGCCTTTCCATTGGATAATTTCAGCAACGTTGAGAGGGGGGACATGCTGCATAGGGTAACAGCTTCTCCTCCATATCTACCTACCCAGGCTTTGCGCCCTGGAGAGGGCACTCCAGCCTTGCCTCACAGCGTCGAACCAACACTGGAAGCGACAATCTACCAGCTTTAAGTCTTCTACTTGATTGGCGAAGAGTGTGACGCCAGGGGTTGCTTCCGACGGTGGGAGGGGCCATCGCGCCCCACTGGGCAGCTACCACCCTCCTCAAGCTGGGCAAACCCCAGCTAATAAGGTGTTGCCTCGCCACGGTTCGTTAACTTCACTGGGTGCGTGGGATTTAGGGTGAAAACCAACAAGCGGGCCGACAACTTTGCACCAAGCAATACTAAACCTAAAAAGAAAATATCAACTGCCCTAAAGCTATCAGGTTTCTCTTGCGACCTGCAAGAAATCAGCGACGCCCAAAAACCAGCAATCATCGATAGGGAGCTGTGCAAACTGCAGATGGATATTGTTGCTCTCCAAGAGACCAGGCTTCCAGCATCAGGATCTGTGAGAGAGAGTGCCTTCTCTTTCTTCTGGCAAGGAAATCCTCCAGACGAGACCAGTGAACATGGTGTGGGATTTGCCGTCAGCAATGCACTGTTGGGACACATTATGCCACCGACGGGGAAAACCGAACGAAATCTGTCTCTGCAACTGCACTTCTAAACAGGACCAGTCAATGTAATTAGTGCATATGCACTAACCCTGACTTCTCAAGTAGAGGCAAAAGAAAAATTCTACGATGACCTCAACAGAGTCATAGCGAGAATCCCTGTAAAGGAGCCCCTGTTCATCCTCGGCTACTTCAATGCCAGAGTGGGTGCCGAGCAAAATATTTGGCCCACTTGTCTGGGTCAATTCGGCATAGGGAGGATGAATGATAGTGGGCAACGTCTGCTAGAACTCTGGTTCCTTCATGGTCTCTGTGTCACCAACTCGTTCTTCAGCACAAAGCCTCAACACCGAGTCTCTTGGAGACACCCCAGATCCAAGCACTGGCACCAGTTTGACCCGATTCTTGCCAGGCGTGCAAGTCTACCCAGCATCAAGATTACGGATAGCTATCAGAGTGCTGTCTGTGACACCGACCACTCCTTGGTATGTAGCAGGGTCAAGATGTTAACAATGAAGATTCATCATTCGAAAAAGGAGGGCAGACCTCGCATCGACACCACAAAGACCTGCAACCAGGGCAAGGTGGTAGATTTTGCATGTGTGCTCGAGGAAGCTCTCCCTGGCCCAGCTGGGGTCACTGCCTGTAAAAGATGGGAGCACTTCAGAGACACTGTGTTCAACGCTGCCATTTCAACCTTTGGCAAGAAGACCAGCAGGTCGGTAGACTGGTTCGAGGCTCACTCGGAAGAGATGACACCTGTCATCGAAGAGAAGAGAAACGCCTTGGCAGCCTACAAAGCCTGCCCAAGTCAGTGCAACTTACAGATCCTTCAGGCCGTCCGCTACAAAGTGCAGCAGAGCAACAGGAGATGTGCCAACAACTATTGGCTCCAGCTCTGCTCCCAGATACAGACTGCAGCGGATACAGGCAATGTATGACAGCATCAAGCAGGCCCTCGGCCCAATCCAGAAGAAGACCGCTCCTTAGAAATCTGCCACAGGCGAGGTGATTCAGGACCAGACACTGCAGCTGGAGCGCTGGGTCAAGCACTACTCTGAGCTAAACGCCAGGGAGAGTGTGGTCACCGAAAACGCCCTGAGCGCCATTGAGTGCCTGCCTGTGTTAATGGAGCTCGACAGCGAACCAACCCTCGAAGAACTCAGCGAGGCCCTAGACTCCCTTGCTTCTGGCAAAACTCCTGGAAAAGACGGCATTCCTGCTGAGACCTTGAAGTGCTGCAGTGGTAGCCTGCTCATGGAGCTGCATGAAATTCTCTGCCACAGGACATGAGGGATGCCAACATCGTCACGCTGTATAAGAATAAAGGTGACAGGGGCGATTGCAACAATTACCGTGGAATCTCCCTCCTCAGTATTATCGGAAAGCTGTTTGCTCGAGTCACATAGAAGAGGCTCCAAGTACTTGCAGAGAGTCTATTCATAATCACAGTGCAGATTCCGAGCTAACAGGTCCACCATCGACATGGTCTTTTCCCTCAGACAACTGCAGGAGAAATGCAGGGAACAGAAGCAACCACTCTTCGTAGCCTTCATAGATCTGACGAAGGCGTTCGACCTCGTCAGCAGGGATGGCCTGTTCAAGACTCTTCCCAAGATCGGATGCTCACCTAAGCTCCTCAGCATCATCAGATCTTTCCATGAGAACATGAAGGTCACCGTGATTTTTGATGGCCTAACATCAGACGCCTTTGAAATCCGAAGTGGAGTAGAGCAGGGCTGCGTCCTGGCTCCAACACAATTTGGGATTTTCTTCGCAGTTATGCTGCGGCACGCCTTCGGATCTGCCACGGAAGGTATTTACCTCCGGACCAGGTCGGATGGAAAGCTCTTTAACCTCGCCAGGCTGAGAGCCAAATCGAAGGTTCGGCTGAGGTGTCTGCGCGACTTCCGTTTTGCCGACGACGCAGCAGTCACTGCCCACTCAGCCGAAGACCTCCGACGGCTTCTGGCCCGCTTCGGCGAGGCCTGTCAGGCTTTCGGACTCACCATCAGCCTAAAGAAAACAAAGGTCATGAGGCAAGGAGTTGACTCCCCACCTGACATCGGCATCTCCGATTCCAAACTGGAAGTCGTTCACGACTTCGTGTACCTGGGCTCCACAATCTCTGACTCTGTCTCTCTTGATATGGAGCTAAAAAAAGTCATCGGTAAGGCATCTACTACCATGTCCAGTCTGACAAAGAGAGTGTGGGCCAACAATAGGCTGCTGAGTATACAAAGATTCAGTTTTACAGAGCCAGTGTCCTGAGAACTCTCCTTTATGGCAGTGAGTCTTGAACACTCCACGCCCGTCAGGAAAGACAGCTGAATACCTACCACATGCGCTGCCTTCGACACATCTTGGACATCACCTGATAGGACAAGGTGACAAACAACAACGTCCTGGGGAGAGCTAGAATCACCAGCATGTATGCAGTGCTGTAACAGAGACGAATACGCTGGATCGGGCACGTGGTGCGAATGGGCGACGGCAGGATCCCCAAGGATCTCCTGTATGGAGAGCTGACGCAGGGAAAGCGTCCAACAGGCAAGCCTCAGATACAGTACAATGACGTATGCAAGAGGGACCTGAAAGCCATGGACGTCGATCTTGCTACATGGGAAACACTGGCCGCAGATCGTTCAGCCTGGGGGCAGTCTGTTCAAAGAGGTCTCTCCAAGTTCGAGGAGTCACTTGCCAAGAAATCGGAGGCAAAGAGACAGAGAAGGAAAGCCGGTAGCCAGGAAGACAGACCAGAATCGGACTTCGTTTGTGCTCATTTTGGAATGAACTGCCATTCTCGGATTGGCCTCATCAGTCACACCAGACACTAGTCACTAGTGACTGATGAGGCCTAGTCTTCCGAGACTGAAGGATGCCTACTACTATTACTATATATAAACACATATCAAAAATACAATCACTGAAATTATAGTAGAATATATAGGCAGGAAGGCGACGTAAAGCAATGTGAACAAAGGGGTAAAACATGTGTTTGTTATATTGGTTCATGAACATACAATCAAGAGAAACAGCTGAACCCCCTGTTGCCAAATACATAAGAACAAGATGTAGCTGCAGAAAATCTAATGGCCATTACATATGAGAGTCTGGAAGCACTATCCCTATTAACTAATACACTTGAGTCCCTTCAAGCACAAGTGGAATATCTTTTGAAGATCAATTAAACAGTGATCCATATTGTACAACCACCACTAATGTTCATGTTGTATCATCTTGTAATTTATATTAAAGAAGATTCAATAATGTTTTACAATTTGTTATTGAAGATGACTTCTCCCAATCTATTTGATGAGAATTTTCTGGCGAATCTATATAAATAAAAAAGAAATGTTCGTTTGTTCAAAATCGGTAATCTTCGAAAGTTCTTCACCGATTGCCATGAAATTTTCACGCAACGTTCCATTCGCATCCGAGCGGGTTTATGTATACAAACTATATAGATGTAACGTCTGTGACGAGAAAAAGTAAATTTTTGGGGGGAAAACTGTGTTTTTCATGAGGGAAATATTCGAAACCTCTTTACCGATTGCTTTGAAATTTTGACATAACGTTGCACTCGAATAGGCGCGTGTTTTTATATACCAACTATATACATGCTTCACATGTGACAGGAATAAACATGCTTTTTGAAAAACAGCGCCATCTGTTGCACGTAATAGCAACATATGCTATTCAAAATATGTTGCAATTCCATTTCAGTGTTTCCGATTGCATTGATAAAATGAATTTTCATAGATTTTGATTTGTTTTCATTTTGATTTAATTATTGTGTGTGACATTGAGTTGGAATTGAGCTGTGTTGTTTACCATACCGTTTATTTCGTGAGTATAGTTTTTTTTTATTTCCTTATTTTTCATGTTTTTAACAGTTTTTTTTCTAATATTTCAGTGATGGGAACATCAGATCATTTGATGTTCCCAATTTTCTGATAAGAACATCAGACCATTTGGGAATGCACCGGAGAGAATGGAGAATGGTGGGGAGGACGAGGGGACAGGGGGAGGGGGTAATGGCGGGAAGGGACGAGGGGGAAGTGGGAGTTGGGAATGGTGGGAATGAGGGGACAGGGGAATGGGAAATGGTGGGGAGGACAAGGGGACATGGGAGGGGGGATGATTTGGAGGACGAAGGGGAAGGGGGAATGGTAAGGAGAACCGAGGGGGACGGGGGAGTGGGAGATGGTGGGGGATGGACGAGAGGACGGTGGAGTGGGACAGGTTAGGAGGATGAGGGGACGGTGGAGTAGGGGATAGTAGGGAGGACAAAGGGATGGGGTAGGAGGGAATGGTGGGGAGAGACGAGGAGACAGGGGAGTGGGGAATGGTTTGGAGGACAAGGGGACGAGGAAGTGAAGAATGGTTGGGAGGACAAGGGGGCGGGGTAGTAGGAGATGGGGGGGAGGAAGAGGGACGGTGGAGTGGGGGATGGTTGGGAGGACGAGGGGACGGGAGAGGAGAGAATGGTGGAGGACTGGGAGTCACGGGAAGGTTGCTGTGGCTCAGCAATGCACATGCCTTGCTGAGCCACAGCAACCGCGTTGCCGGGTGCAGCTAGTTAACAAAAACATTCTGAGATAAATAAACCACTTCTGACAGAATAGTTATGCTACAAAACTTCAAATTTCAACTATTAAGATGTTCGACCTATATAGAATGTATTCCAGTCTTTCCAAGGTATTTGTAAATGACACAGTTTCTAATTTCTAATAAGTAATTTTCCAACAGCATTTTCATAATTAATTAAACACTGCTAGTACATCAAAACGTTTCAAGGTCTGGACAATATATTCGAACCAATAAGACACGGTAAGCATAAAATTTTTGCCTAATTTTCTCAATGTTCATTATTTTATCATACGTACATTAGCTTTGCTATGACAACCTTCCAAGAAAACGTACAGGAAGGCAAAGTTTCAAACAAACAGAATAAATAATTTCAAACCCCTTACCTAAGAATTAATGGCTAAGCAAATCAAAGAGCGTTTTGATACTCGGAGGACAAAAATAGATGGCTTAACATTATATCTAGGACCCGTGACAAAATGAACATATGACAAATTGTCCAGTAATAAATGGTCAATTATCTAATGTTTATGTTCATTTGTTATATAATTCTCATCAAAGTGATTGCAAGAGGTGTTCTTCGAATAACAAACAGTAAAAGCATTTTCAATCTAAACATTATTGAATCTGCTTAAATGCAAATAACAGAATCATACAACATGAGTATTACTGGTGGTTTGATAAATGTGGATACATTTTTAATTGATCAACTAAAAAACGATCTCTGTAATACGAATAATATACATATATGCCATTAGGGCTTCAAGGAACTCACATGTATTAGTCATAAGGGATAGTGCTTCCAGAAACTTATGTCCTCACCAATTAGTCTTCTGCACTTTCCACTTGTTCCTATAATTTTAATAATTCATTGTGTAGGGGACAGGAAGCCAGAGTGTATTCATACACGTTCTTTGGCTTTTATCGAGGCCCTCCCCCACCTTTCCTCCCAAAGCCGAGTTACTGACCCCACCCAGGATGCAATCCACAACAGGCTGACTAATTCCTGAGTACCTACTCAGTACTAGGTGAACAGAGGCATTAGGTGAGAGGAGTAAGGAATTGGTTCTATGTCCATGAACTAATATTACCATGACATTGTTTTACACCTCACACGTCACCTTCCTCCCAATATATTCTAGAGAAATTTTAATGACTGCACCCATCTTCAGAAATAGAAGGTCTTTCGATGAAAAAGGCTGCCTATGATCCAACACTCCTAAGGTGCATCATAGAAAATCAAATGAGCAGCATTGCAGTAGCAGGAGCCACCAACATCTTCACAGACGGATCGGTTGACACAGAATATGAGAGTGCTAGTGCCGCTCTTTGCACGGCCAGCCGAACAGACATATTGAAGACTGGGAGGACCACTATCATCAACCAAGCTGAGCTGTTTGCCATTCATTAAGCATTAGCATATGTGATTGAACAAAACACTCAAAATGCAATCATGCACACGGAGTCAAAAGCTTCACTTCAAATATTAGGAAAAAGAAGCAGACACAAAGTTGAAATAATTACAACCATTTTGAATCTAGGAGCAGTAGCTAAAGGCAAAGGACTCAACATAACCCTAAACTGATCCCATCCACCAAGTTAGACAGGTTAAATATTCAAAAAGGAATCCACATCAACATACACAGAAAACCCACTACTTCTTGAAATGTGAAGCAACCAACGACCTTAGAAGAGCTTTAAGAGTCCCTAAATCTTGCAGTAATCTCCCAGGAGCCATCAACACTGCCACTCTTCTGGTCAAAAAAAGTGTCCAGCAGCTCGCCACCCTTATAAATACTGTCAAGCAGTATCCTCCCCCGCGATAGCAGCCATAATAAGGAATGATAATTTAAATGATAGCTCAGCACACAGTATATCCTTTCACGACCAAACATCACATTCACTACAAAAAATCTACCGCTTACGGGCTACTCATGCCCGTGCCACCTCGTGGGTGGCTTAGTCTTCATCAATCATATCACACAGATGTAAAGTGCTTTGGATAGTAACTGTTGTGAGCCTCTTGTTGAATGACTCGAGATATAAAAAGATTATTATTGATATGTAATTGTATAAATGATTAAATATATATATATATATACAAGCCTGAATGGTCCCCAGGACTATATGCGACTGAAAACTCACACCCCAGAAGTGACTCGAACCCATACTCCCAGGAGCAACGCAACTGGTAACTACAGGACGCCTTAATCCGCTTGACCATCACGACCGGACATAAGGAAGAGATAGCCAAAGCTATTTGAACCACTTCCCCGCCGGCACTCGGATGGTAATCTTGGGCATAGCATTTTATCAAATCACTTCATTCTTTAGGGCACACGTGAGGAACACAAATGCGAACAAGCCTGAATGGTCCCCCAGGACTATATGCGACTGAAAACTCACACCCCAGAAGTGACTCGAACCCATACTCCCAGGAGCAATGCAACTGGTAACTACAGGACGCCTTAATCCGCTTGACCATCACGACCAGACATAAGGAAGTGATAGCCGAAGCTATTTGAACCACTTCCCTGCCGGCACTCGGATGGTAATCTTGGGCATAGCATTTTATCAAATCACTTCATTCTTTAGGGCACACGTGAGGAACACAAATGCGAACAAGCCTGAATGGTCCCCCAGGACTATATGCGACTGAAAACTCACACCCCAGAAGTGACTCGAACCCATACTCCCAGGAGCAACGCAACTGGTAACTAGAGGTCGCCTTAATCCGCTTGACCATCACGACCGGGCCAATAGGCCCTCTGCAGTGTACATGTAGTGTACCTCACCTCACTCCACCATTCTCTCCTGCCTATTTATGTCCAGTACTCGACCTGTAAAACCACTCCTTCTGAAGATGTATTAATATACAAAAGTACTTAAGGAAATTCCTGTTTCAATTTTCCTCTGTGGTCTGGCACTGTCACATTTTTAAACACGTGTTTATTTTCGTGACATATACAGACAGGTACATTTCTTGTACCTGTCTGGGCAGTCACTGTTGGCACTGAAGCACATTGCTATGTTTGTTTCCTTAGTGTAGACTGCAGTGTAGAAACCTCCGCTCCTTTCCATGACTGTTACATCTAGAAAGGACCATCTGTTAAATCTTAGAAACTCTAAGGAAACTACTCCAAGCTTGTACTAAAGAGGCACCCTTCATGAGCCCGGATGGGCACATGTATAAGCAAGTAGATGGGGTTGCCATGGGTTCTCCCCTAGGTGTCCTGTTTGCGAACTTCTACATGGGTACCATCGAACAAAAGGTCGTAGTCGACATGAACTTGAAACCAGCCATACACTGCAGGTATGTTGACGACATTTTTACACAGGTACCTGATGTCAGACATCTGCAGGAGCTGAAGGAGGCATTTGAGCAGAATTCTGTGTTACGTTTCACTTACGAGATGGAGAAGGATGGGAAGCTGCCCTTTCTAGATGTAACAGTCATGGAAAGGAGCGGAGTTTTCCACACTGCAGTCTACACTAAGGGTACAAACATAGGAATGTGCCTCAATGCCAACAATGACTGCCCAGACAGGTGCAAGAGGAGTGTTGTTAACGCTTATGTCGACCGTGCTCTCAGTCACAGCTCAGAATGGAAGCAAGTCGACGAAGAACTCTGTAGGGTAAGGCAGGTCCTAGTCAACAACGGCTTCTCCAATGGTTTCGTTGGAGACATCATAAGAAGGAAGGTGAAACGCCATGCAACCTCTGAAGAGACAACTAACACAACACCTGTACCCCCTATTAGACTATTTTACAGGAACTTCTTTTCCACAGCTCATAAAACGGAGGAAAGGGTCCTGAAAGATATTGTTAATAGAAACGTTATCCCTACAGACAAAAATCAGAACACACAATTGACGATTTACTATAAAACCAAGAAAACTGCCAACCTACTCATGAGAAACTCTCCAGACACAAAGCAGAACGCTTTGAAGGAGACCAATATCGTCTATGCCTTCAAATGCCCACTTAGGTACTGTAAGCCTCAAAGAACTCAGGATATAGGCAAGACAACAACATCTCTTTCCAGGTGATTAACGATGCATAAGCAACAGAGCTCCATTAAGGAACATATAATCTCTTCCCACAACCAAACCATCGCCAGAGAAATCCTAGTAAACAACACAGAAATCATCGATAGATACAGCGATAGCAGGCGGCTTGACGTTTGCGAGGCATTACACATCAAGAAGTCAACACCAGCAATCAACAGCCAATTAATGCACAACTATATTCTACCCACCTCAAGACTCCGCTCCAATATAGAAACATCAAGAAATATGGACCAATAGGCTTTCTACAATCACTTCTATTCAATACCCATTGTTTCATGTTCTGGCTTTTGTTGATGAAATTAATATCTTATTAAATACCACCTCACCCCATCCACCTCACTCAAATGTAGATATAAACAAAATCGGAGATGTGTAAGTTCTATTTAGTTGTGTATGTGTTAACTAAAGTCTTTGAAAATGTAATAAGTTTTACGAAACGCGCTCAAGTGTCGCGTCAGACTAGAAATAAAAATGAATTTTGGAGAATTGATTTTTGAATTACCTCCAACAGTGAAAAGAAATGTACGAAAGATTGAGAAAATTCGTGTTAGAATTATTAATCTTACTTTTTCGGTCATATTTAATAATATATATATATTATATATATATATATATATATATATATATATATATATATATATATATATATATATATATATATATATATATATATATATATGTATATTATATATATATATATATATATATATATATATATATATATATATATATATATATATATATATATATATATATATATATTATATAAATAAATAACTATACTCAAGAAATGAACGGTATGGTAAACAGCACAGCTTAATTCCAACACAATGGCACAAAAAATAATGAAATGAAAATGGAAATGATTCTAAAGCTATGAAAATTCAGTTTATCAATGAAATTGGAAACATTCAAATGGTATCGTAGCATAAACAGTATAGCATTTGTTGCTGTAAAGTGCAACGAATTGGGGCTGTTTAAAAAAAAAAAAAAAAACATGTTTTTACCTGCCACAGGTGAGGCATCTATACCTATACTCACAAAATGAATGGGATAATAAACAACACGGCTAAATTCTAACACAATGTCATACAAAATAATTAAATCAAAATGAAAATAAATCTAAATCTATGAAAATTTTATTTATCTATGCAATCGGAAACATTTAAATAGAATCGTGACATATTTAGTATAGTGTGTGTTGCTCCTACGTGCAAAAGATGGTGCTGGGTTTTTAAAATAAGCATGTATGTTTACTTGTCCCAGGTGTGGCATCTATACAGTAGGCATATAATAACACGTATGTATTCAAATGAAACGTTGTGTAAACATTTCTAAGCAATCGGTGAAGAACTTGAGAAGATTACAACGTGAGTTGCTCTTATGTCCAATAGATGGCATTGTTAAAAAAAAACATGTTTTTTCCTGTCACAGGTGAGGCATGTACATAAATGGTATTTAAAAACACGCGCCTATTCGAATGCCACATTGTGTCAAAATTTGAAATCAATCGGTAAAAAGTTTTCGAAGATTTCCCTCACATGAAAAACACAGTTTTTCAAAAAATCATGTTTTTCCCGTCATAGACATGACATATATAGTATGTATATAAAAACCCGCTCGGATGCGAATGGAACATAGTGTGAAAATTTCAAAGCAATTGGTGAAGAACTTTCGGAGATTGGCGGTTATGAGCAAACGAACATTTCCATTTTTATTTATATACTAGCAGTACACGGCCACGCGTTGCTGTGGCTCAGCAACGCGTATGAGTTGCTGAGCCACAGCAACCATCCCTGTCCCCCAATCCTTCCTACAATTCCCCCCCTCACTCGTCTCCTCGGCCACCTAATCATTCCCCACTTCACCGTCCACTCGTCCTCCCCACCATTCCCCACTCCACCAACCCCTCTTCCTTCCCTCCATGCATCACTCCCCTGTCCCTTTGCGCTCCCCACCATTCTCCATTCCCCCCATCCCCTCGTCCCCACCATCCCAAACTCCCCCTTCTCCTCGGCCTTCCCCACCATTACCCCATCCCTTGTCCCCTCGTCCTCCGCACCATCTCTCACTTCTGTCCCCTCGTCATCCCCAAAATTCCCCACTCCCTCGTTCGATGCCTTCATAAATGGTCTGATGTACCCATCAGAAAACTGGGAATATCAAATGATGTGATGTTCCCATCACTGAAATATAAGAAAAATAGTTAAAAAATGAAATGAAAATATGAAAAAAAATAAAAAAATAAACTATACTCACGAAATGAACGGTATGGTAAACAAAACAGCTCATTTCCAACGTAATTCACACAAAATAATTAAATCAAAATGAGAATAAATCAAAATCTATGAAAATTCAATTTATCAATGCAATCAGAAACATTGAAATGGAATTGTAATATATCTACTATAGCATAAGTATTGCTCTTACTTGCAACAGATGGCGCTGTTTTTCAAGAAAAGCATAGTTTTACCTGTCACAGGTGTGGCATCTATACTTATGCTTACGAAATAAATGGTATGGTAAACAACTCAGCTCAATTCCAACACAATTTCACACAAAATAATTAAATAAAAAAATTTAATAAATTGAAATCTATGAAAATATAATTTATCCATTCAATCGAAAATATTGAAATGGAATTCGTGACATATTTAGTGTAGCGTGCACGTTGCCATTATGTGCAGCAAATAGCACTGTTTTTCAAAAACGCATGTTTTTATCTGTCACAGAGGTGGCATCTATATAGTAAGTATATAAAAAGACGCGCCTATTCGAATGCAACGTGGTGTAAAAATTTCAAAGCAATCGGTAAAAAGGTTTCGAAGATTTCCCTCACATGAAAAAACATGAAAAAACGGTTTATAAGAAAAAAACATTTTTTTTTACCGTCACAGACGTGACATCTATATAGTATGTATAGAAAAACCTGCTCGGATGCGAATGGAACGTTGTGTGAAAATTTCAAAGCAATTGGTAAAGAACTTTCGGAGATTAGCGATTTCGAACAAACGAAGACACACAAGCCTGGAAACCTACTTCGGCCAATCATTAGCCAGATACCCACACCCACGTACAGACTGGCGAAGCAACTCAACGGCTTGCTGACTCCTTATGTTCCTTGCGCCTTCAGCCTGAAGTCTCCAAAGGAATTTGTTGACTTACTGCGGGGCACACGGGCCACAGGGATGAGAGCCTCGTTGGACGTAGAATCACTGTTTACCAACGTACCTGTGGACGAGACAATCGGGATGATAGCCGACAGAGTGTATCGTGATCGAGCCTTTACTCCTCTTGACATACCAGAAGATATTCTGAGGAAACTACTCCAAGCTTGTACTAAAGAGGCACCCTTCTTGAGCCCGGATGGGCACATGTATAAGCAAGTAGATGGGGTCGCCATGGGTTCTCCCCTAGGTGTCCTGTTTGCAAACTTCTACATGGGTACCATCGAGCAAAAAGTCTTAGTCGACATGAACTTGAAACCGGCCATATACTGCAGGTATGTTGACGACATTTTTACACAGGTACCTGATGTCAGACATCTGCAGGAGCTGAAGGAGGCATTTGAGCAGAGTTCCGTGCTGCGTTTCACTTACGAGATGGAAAAGGATGGGAAGCTGCCCTTTCTAGATGTAACAGTCATGGAAAAGAGCGGAGGTTTCCACACTGCAGTCTACACTAAGGAAACGAACATAGGAATGTGCCTAAATGCCAACAGCGACTGCCCAGACAGGTACAAGAGGAGTGTTGTTAACGCATATGTCGACCGTGTTCTCAGCCACAGCTCAGAATGGAAGCAAGTCGACGAAGAACTCTGTAGGGTAAGGCAGGTCCTAGTCAACAACGGCTTCTCCAATGGTTTCGTCGAAGACATCATAAGAAGGAAAGTGAAACGCCATGCAACCTCTGAAGAGACAACTAACACAACACCTATACCCCCTATTAGACTATTTTACAGGAACTTCTTTTCCATAGCTCATAAAACGGAGGAAAGGGTCCTGAAAGATATTGTTAATAGAAACGTTATCCCTACAGACAAAAATCAGAGGATACAACTGACGATTTACTATAAAACCAGAAAAACGGCCAGCCTACTCATGAGAAACTCTCCAGACGCAAAGCAGAACGCTTTAAAAATGACCAACGTCGTCTATGCCTTCAAATGCCCACTTGGGGACTGTAAGCTCCAAAAAACCCAGTATATAGGCAAGACAACAACATCTCTTTCTAGGCGTTTAACGATGCATAAGCAACAGGGCTCCATTAAGGAACATATAATCTCTTCCCACAACCAAACCATCGCCAGAGAAATCCTAGTAAACAACACAGAAATCATCGATAGATACAGCGATAGCAGACGGCTTGACGTTTGCGAGGCACTGCACATTAAGAAGTCAGCACCAGCAATCAACAGTCAAATAATGCACAACTATATTCTACCCACCTCAAGACTCCACTCCAATATAGAAGCATCAAGAAATATGGACCAATTGGCTTTCTACAATCACTTCTATTTCAATACCCATTGTTTCGTGTTCTGTCTTGTGTTGATGAAATTAATACCCTATTAAATACCACCTCACCCCATCCACCTCACTCAAATGTAGATATAAACAAATCGGAGATATGTAAGTTCTATTCAGTTGTGTATGTGTAAAGTCTTTGAAAATGTAATAAGTTTTACGAAACGCGCTCATGTGTCGCGTCAGACTAGAAATAAAAATGAATTTTGGAGAATTGATTTTTGAATTACCTCCAACAGTGAAAAGAAATGTACGAAAGATTGAGAAAATTCGTGTTAGAATTATTAATCTTACTTTTTCGGTCATATTTAATAATATATGTCTACAGGAAAGACTGCTACCAAAATATACTAATATATATATATATATATATATATATATATATATATATATATATATATATATATATATATATATATATATATATATATATATATATATATGACATTACTCTAACAAGAGAAATGTTGAACAAGAATACTTGCATAATAGACAAAACCCAAGATTCAAGAAGATTACAAATTCTTGAGGCAATTCACATAAGAATAGAGCGACCTACCATGAACACCCAAATCACGGAACTATTTACTCTACCCACCATGAGAGTAAGGACAAGACAAGAACATATCGATGCCAACACAGAAGACAATGTCCAACATAACAGGCCAATTACACTGGATTAATCTTTGTGTTTAGATAGGAGATGCCTCGTATGGGCCAATAAGCCTTCTGCAGCCCCTATGTTTATCCCTTATGTATCCCCCCATGTTTTCACCTTCATTGTATTATCACCTGACCTAATGCGGGTATAAAATCAACTAGTATTGTAAGATCTGTTCACTTGAGAATGAACCATGGAGGTTCGAAACGTCGTGCAAATTATACAAATAAGTGTAATACACTCTTTAGTAAATCACTTCTTTTCTTCACCTTAAAAGTACGAAAATGAGTTTTGGAGAACTCCTATTTCAATTAAGCCCTGATGCTAAGAAAATAGTTAGAGGGATAGAAGCCCTAAACCAGAAAATAATAAATACAGAATATGCGGTCATATTCAATGAAACATGTTTGAAAGAAAACCTGCTGCCAGTATACACCAATATATATATATATATATATATATATATATATATATATATATATATATATATTTATATATATATTGGCCCATTGGCCTGGGCCTATTGGCCCATATTTCTTGATGCTTCTATAATGGAGCGGAGTCTTGAAGCATAGAAGCATCAAGAAATATGGGCTAATAGGCCCTCTGCAATTACTTCCATTCCTACCTTCAATACCCATTGTTTCGTGTTCTGTCTTGTGTTGAAAGTTTGTTTTCACCTCATCCAAAACTGTTGTAACATATCACCTCACCCAAATGCAGGTATAAAAAAATCGAAGATGTTTAAGCTCTATTCAGTTATAGTTGTGTGTGTCTAAACTAAAGTCTTTGAAAATGTAATAAGTTTTACGAAACGCGTTCAAGTGTTGCGTCAGACTAGAAATAAAAATGAATTTTGGAGAATTGATTTTTCAATTACCATCAACAGTGAAAAGAAACATAAGAAAGATCGAGAAAATTCGTGTTCGAATTATTAATCTTACTTTTTCGCTCATATTATATGTCTACAGGAAAGACTGCTACCAATATATATATATATATATATATATATTATATATATATATATATATATATATATATATATATATTATATATATATATATATATATATATATATATATATATATATATATATATATATATACATCGGTACATCGGATCATCGGTACAACTTCGTTCCAATAGGGTCTGAGACCCTAGGCCCATGGGGAGAGAGTGCAAGAAGGTTTCTTATGGATCTTGGTTCCAAGTAAGTAAGTAATTATCAAAAGAAGGCACCAAACCGGGAAGGCTATGTAGCACCATCAAATACGCAAAATAATCAGAGGGCGCTAAATATCACCAAGGATGCCAATACGAGAACAAAAACGCATAAGGCGAATGATATCAAAAGTATCCGAGTCACCAAGAATTCTATCGGGGGACAGGTGACCGCGAGGGGCGGTCGGAAAGCAAGACACACGCTCGTCCTGGAAGTCAGGACATTCAAGAAGGACATGCACGACCGTAAGAGGGACAATGCAACTAGGACAATAAGGAGCAGGGCGGCGCTCCATCAAGTGACCATGGGTTAAGCGAGTATGGCCAATACGCAACCTCGCCAGAGCTGTTTCCCACCGCCGGTTACGGTGGAAGGAGGACGGCCACGAGGAAACACAACATTTAAGAGTACGTAGCTTGTTACCAGTAACAGACAACCAAGAAGCCTGCCAACGGGTAAGGACTAAGGAATGGATAACTGGGTAAAAGTCGGAATACAGAATGCCTTTACGAGAGATGGGACAAGAGCGGACAGCTTTCTTAGCGGCAGCATCCGCACGCTCATTTAAAGACACACCAATATGGCTGGGAACCCAACAAAACTCAACCGACTTAAATTTACTGTGAACGAGAAACAGCCAATGCTGGATCTCGACAACTACTGGATGAACCGAATTAAAGGACCCGAGAGCCATGAGGGCACTACGAGAGTCAACAACAACCACAAAGGAAGACTGACAACGAGAAAGCAGGAGACGAAGAGCATAGAGAATAGCATAAAGTTCCGCTGTAAAGATGCTAGTCTCCGGAGGCAAGCGACACATATAAGTGCGATCAGGAAAAACAACAGAGTAGCCAACACCGTCCGCTGACTTAGACCCATCGGTGAAGACAGAAACGGAGCGGGAGTGAGAAGAAAAGTGCTCGAGGAAAAGGCGTTTTAGAACCGTAGGAGGGGTAAAAGCTTTAGTGACACGGGTCAAGGAAGTACAAAACCGCGGAAGAGGGACCTTCCACGGGGGCAAAGAAGGAACAACACGAGGAGAAACATCAGAAATACGAACGGAGAGAGAATCCTGTAGGCGAGATAACCGGACAGAAAGAGGGAGGTGGTGAAGAGGAACAGGAACCGCAGGAGGGGTAAAAGTTAAAGCACGACAGAGGCGAGAGGAAGGATGTTGCAAGGACCGCGCAAGATAGCGAAGACAGTAGCGATCACGGCGGTCCTGGAGAGACAGGAAGCCAGTGTCAACATACAAGCTAAGGATGGGAGTCGAACGAAAGGCACCTGAACTGAGGCGCAACCCAGTATGGTGCAAAGCATCAAGACGGCAAAGAGTAGAAGGAGAAGCAGACGAGTAAGCAGGGCAACCATAATCGAGCTTAGACAGGACGAGAGAGGAATGTAAAGCAAGGAGAGTGCGCCTATCTGCCCCCCAAGAAGTATGGGACAAGACCCGAAGGAGGGTAAGGGCCTTAGAGCACTCAACACGGAGGTAAGAGATATGGGGAGACCAAGACAAACGAGTGTCAAGGAATAACCCCAAAAGCTTCGCGGAATCTTTGTATTCAAGGGGATGACCATAAAGTGACAAAGAGGGACGAAGAACAACCCGTTTCCGCGTAAAAGTCATGGCACAAGTCTTAGAAGTAGAGAACTTGAAGCCATGACCTGTGGCCCAAGACGACACGGCATCAATCGCAAGTTGAAGCCGGCGTTGAAGGAGAGGCGAATCATCACCCTGACAACAAAGGGTAAGATCATCGACATAGAGAGCGGAGAAGACACCAGAAGGAAGAGAGGAAAGAAGACCATTGAGGGCAACCAGAAAAAGAGTAGTGCTCAGAACACTACCCTGGGGCACACCTTCGTATTGCTGAAAAGAGGGAGAGAGAGCGGTACCAAGGCGCACCCGAAAGGAACGACGAGAGAGGAAGCTGCGGAGAAAGAGAGGGAGATGACCACGAAGGCCAAAAGAATGAAGTTGAGATAGGATATGATAACGCCAAGTGGTGTCGTAAGCCTTTTCTAGGTAAAAAAAGACGGCAACAACGGATGTCTTCGCAGCAAAAGCAGTACGAATATAGACCTCCAAGTTCACCAGGACATCTGTCGTGCTGTGGCACTTGCAGAAACCAAATTGAGAAGGGAAGAGGAGGTGATGGTGTTCCAGGAACCACATCAGACGAACGTTAACCATACGTTCAAAGAGTTTGCAGACACAACTTGTGAGAGCAATAGGGCGAAAGTCCTTAGGGGAAGTACCCAGAGACCCCGGTTTGCGAACAGGGAGGACAACGGCTTCGAGCCAGTCCTCAGGGACTGACGACGACTCCCAGATCCGATTATACAGACTCAGTAAATACTGAGACGTGCTCGGAGGGAGATGGCGAAGCATCTCATAATGAATACCATCGGAGCCCGCCGCCGTAGAACCGCAGAGGGCCAGGGCAGAACGAAGTTCAGAGAGAGAGAAGGGATCATTATAGGGAAGCTGAAGATGAGTGCAGAAATCTAAAGGACGAGACTCAAGGACAGGTTTACAAAGAAGGAAAGATTGGGGAAGATGAAGACCAGAGCTAACAGAAGAAAAGTGAGAACCCAGTTCGGAAGCGACCTGCAACGGGTCCGCGACAAGAGTATCATGGAGGTGAAGGACCGGTGAAACATCGGGAACGAACTTACCCGCTATCTTGCGGATACGCTTCCAGATCTGGGCCAGAGGGGTCTCGGACGTAATTGTTGAGACATAAGATGCCCAACATTCACGTTTAGCCGTACGGATGGCCCTACGGGCCACCGCACTCGCTTTCCGAAAGAAAAGAAAAGAATCGGTCGTCTGCCTACGGCGGTGCCTCTTCCAGGCTGCACACTTACAGCGGACAGCCCGAGCACAGTCCGCATTCCACCAGGGAACGCACTTCCGTGGACCCCGAGAGGAAGAGCGAGGAATAGAGCGGAGGGCAGCGTTGAAGACAGTGTCATGAAAAAGGAGGAGAGCGCGAGAGAGAGGCAGAAGGGAGAGGTCAGAGAGAGCAGCACTGAGGGTAAATAGGGTCCAGTCTGCCTTAGCAAACTGCCACCTAGGGAAAGAGAGGGAAGGGCGAAAAGAGAAAAAGGAAACAAGGATGGGGAAATGATCACTTCCATGGAGGTCATCAAGAACCTGCCACGTGAAATCTAAGTAAAGAGAAGAAGAGCAGAGAGAAAGATCAAGACAAGAAAGGGTGCGAGTCCGAGAGTCCAAATGAGTGGGCTCACCAGAATTCAGAAGAGACAGGGAAGAAGAGAGGAGAAACGGCTCAAGGAGGCGACCCCGGGTATTCGTCAGAACGTCACCCCAAAGAGAATGACGACAATTGAAGTCACCCAGCAGGAGCACAGGCTCCGGCAAGGAGTCTAGGAGGTGTTTCAAATCAGGAAGAGAGAGCGGGACACTCGGGGGGAGATAAATGGAACAAACTGTGTACCATTTCCCCACAAAGATACGAGCAGCAGAACAATGGAGAGGCGAAGGAAAAAGTAAAGGAACAAAGGGAACATCAGCCCGAATCAAGAGAGCAGAAGAATTAGAAGCCCCAGCAATAGCTGGGGGGGGGGGAGAGAAAGGAAGAGCCACGAAAACGACCAGGACGAGCACCAAGCATTGGCTCCTGGAGACAGACACAAAGGGGCGAAAACCGCGAAATCAGAAGTTGGAGTTCGAGGAAATTGGCGTAATAACCTCGAACGTTCCATTGAAGAATGGACAACGACGAGAAGAGAAAGGACAAAAACAGAGAACAAGGAAGAAACAAAGGCGAAATAGCAACAGAGCACGTTAAAGAATATCAGGGTCGGGATCAGGGTCAGCAAAGTCAGGGTTAGGGGGCATGGGTAAACTGAGCAAAGACGGAGGGAAGGAAACGGGAGAACAGATCAGAGGTGGGCGGGCAGGGTCCGGAGGAGGAGGAGGAGGAGGAAGAGGAGGAGACAACGGAGAGGAGCAGTCAAGGACAGCAGCAGGAGGAGGGGAAGTAGAAAGAGGGGAGCGCACCCCAGCAAGAGCAGCAACCGAAAGGGAAGCAGGGGCCAAAGAAACCTCCATAGCAGGAACAGGGGGCGCAAGCACTGAAACGGGAGGGGAAGAAGCAACAGAGCCAGAAGGAGGAGCTGAGGAAGAAAGCGAAGCCTTCTTACCCGCCGGGGAAGAGGAAGGAGAGGAGCCAGGCTTACGCTTCTGACTTAAAGAGACCGGTGTCCCAGCAACTACGTACCGGGCAACGGATTCCAGTGTCTCAACAGGAGAAGCCGAACGAGAGCACACACGACGGCCGTTAGGAGAGCGATGGACATCCGCCCGCACCGACAGGCGGTGGGGAGAGCCGATAGATGGAGGAAGAGGATGGGAAGGAGGATCGGAGGGGGACGAGGAAGAAGACACAGAAGACACGACAAACCGGGTAGAAGGAAGGGGAACCCCAGACAGAGGACCAGGAGGAGGATCCTTCGGGAGAGAACCCAAAGGAACAGAGGAGGGGGCAGTGGGCGCATCAGGGTCCAAGGCCCGGAAACGGTTGTGAGTCTGAGGAAGGCGGGAAGGACGAGGAGAGGAAGAGCGCAACACGCGAGCATAAGAGATAGTAGCATAAGGTGGGAGCCGGCGAACCTGGCGCCTCGCCTCAGGAAAAGATAAACGCTCCCGGTGCTTCAGGTTGAGGACGGCTGCCTCAAGCTTGTAATGGACACACGCACGGGAGAAGGTAGGATGGGCCTCACCGCAGTTGAGGCAACGAGCCTGGGGAGAAGTGCACTCCGACTTAGAGTGACCTTCGCCACCACACAAAGGACAGAGAGAGACAGTCCCGGAGCAGCGGAGGGCACCATGCCCAAACCTCCAGCACTTGTTGCAGAGCCGAGGAGAAGGAATGTACTCCTGGACAGAGCACCTGGCACCAGCAAGAATGACAGAGCGTGGAAGGGTCCTACCATCAAAGGTAATCTTCACAACCCGGAGGGGTTGACGGCGACTACCACGAGGGGGACGAGTAAACGTGTCCACCTGGAGAATAGAATGGCCCTGGGCAGCGAGGATATGTCGAATATCGTCGTGGCAGTCGTGCAGGTCCCGAACACCGGTCGCAACATGGGGCGGGAGCAAAATAGTGCCAACACTGGCATTCAACTGAGCGTTCTTCGAGACCCGAACGGGGGTCTCGCCAAGGCAGGATAAGGCAGCCAAGCGGGAAGCAGCATCCTGAGAAGGAGCAGCAACGACACGTGTACCGAGACGAGTGGGGTTGAAAGTAATGGAGGCATCCACGGAATCAATGAGATGTCGATGGAGGGAGAAATCGTCAGGAGGCGCAGAATCAAGAGGGAGGAGATCAAAATATTTGGCCCACGAAGCGGGACCAAACAAGGCTTGATAGGTAGCAGAACTGGAAGGAATCGAGCGAGGGCGGCCGTGACGAGGACGGCGGTGAGAACCCCCAGAGAGAGAGAGGTTAAAAGGCACAGTAGTTACAACTAGAGAAGGAGCCGCGCCAGGGGACGAGGTAGTCACCACTGGGGGCTTGGGGCTCGACCCAACCACAGAGGAGGGAGGGGAGTCAGAGAAGCCACAGGAGGAGCAAGGTCGGGGCCCAATGCAGCGGAGGCTACAGAGCCCGGTCTTCCAATACGGACCGACTCGGGGGCTTGGTCGCCCACCCCACGAGCCTGAGAAGGTAAGCCAGAAGCAGCCGAAACAGGGGTTATCATCTTGACGAAAAGAAGAATTCATTCACGAATGTGCCCCCACACCCACCATGGAGCCACAATTAGAGGCAGGACACCCAACAAGAAGCAATCGCCGATCTTGTCGGGGCCTCCTAGGGGTGCGTCCTGAGTATACGCCCCACAAACGCCACCTTAAGATACCGACAGTCCGTCGAGATCGGGTTCAGTGACGAAGTGGGGATTGACAATAAATGGTTCCCCTTGCTCTCGACGTCGGGTTCTGCAGTTCTACGGGTGCATGAGTATGCCTCCTCAAGCACCCGGGCATCAAAATAGAAGAAGTCCAAGGGAAGAACCAGAACGAGCAAAAGGTCGGCAGGAAACGGCAAGCAGATAAGAGAAGAGGGGGGAGAAAAACGAAACAGAAGGAAAAGGAAAAGGTGCCCAGCAGAATTGGAGAGGACGGCAGCAGGAGCACAAGGCTAGAAAAGGACAGAGGACTGTCCCAAGGAGCATCACACTCCGGCAGCCGCCCACGAAGCCCCCACACGGCGACAACGAGCTGAGCGGGGAGGGGGTCTTGGTTCCAAGCTCATTGACACCACAAGAGACCCTAGAGCAGCAAGTTTTCTCTTTCAGCGCCTCAGTGTCGCGATCCAGAGGGGGAATACTCGCTGCATCCTCGGTTCATGCCCGGCGTCGGAGGAGTTCGAGGAAATCTACAGCCTCTAGGAAGCGAACTTTTTTTTGTGTCCTCTTAATGTTAATTTTTTGTATAAAATCAGATATGTAACTGTATAACCTTGCATAATAAAGTGTAGACCATAAAAAAAGGGGGGTGGTAGGAGAAGCGAACACTCTTACGTATTCAGAGTTAAATGGCAAGTTTTTCCCTGAATACTCTGTGTTCCCTTCTCTGAGGCTGTGTGGGTTCTCTGAGGCCTACAATTGCACCAGTGGTGGTATATATATATATATATGTATGTATATATATATATATATATATATATATATATATATATATATATATATATATATATATATATATATATATACATACATACATATATATATATATATATATATGTATGTATGTATATATATATATATATATATATATATATATATATATATATATATATATATACATATATATATATATATATATATATATATATATATATATATATATATATATATATATATATATATATATATATATATATATATATATATATACATATATATATTAGTATATTTTGGTAGCAGTCTTTCCTGTAGACATATTTTATTAAATATGACCGAAAAAGTAAGATTAATAATTCTAACACGAATTTTCTCAATCTTTCGTACATTATGCTTCACTGTTGGAGGTAAATCAAAAATCACTTCTCCAAAATTCATTTTTATTTCTAGTCTGACGCGACACGGGCGCGTTTCGTAAAACTTATTACATTTTCAAAGACTTCACAAATACACAACTGATTAGAACTTGCGTTTCCCTGATTTTATATCTACATTTGAGTGAGGTGGGAAGGGTGATGTGGCATTACATTTGAGTAAGGTGGGAAGGATGATGTGGCATTAGAGGATATTAATAGGGTATTAAAAGTATCAACACAAGACAGAACACGAAACAATGGATATTGAATAGAAGTGTTTGTAGAAAGCCTATTGGTCCATATTTCTTGATGCTTCTATATTGGAGCGGAGTCTTGAGGTGGGTAGAATATAGTTGTGCAATAATTGGCTGTTGATTGCTGGTGTTGACTTCTTGATGTGTAGTGCCTCGCAAACGTCTAGCCGCCTGCTATCGCTGTATCTATCGATGATTTCTGTGTTGTTTACTAGGATTTCTCTGGCGATGGTTTGGTTATGGGAAGAGATTATATGTTCCTTAATGGAGCCCTGTTGTTTATGCATCGTTAAACGCCTAGAAAGAGATGTTGTTGTCTTGCCTATATACTGGGTTTTTTGGAGCTTACAGTCCCCAAGTGGGCATTTGAAGGCATAGACGACGTTAGTCTCTTTTAAAGCGTTCTGTTTCGTGTCTGGAGAGTTTCTCATGAGTAGGCTGGCCGTTTTTCTGGTTTTATAGTAAATCGTCAGTTGTATCCTCTGATTTTTGTCTGTAGGGATAACGTTTCTATTAACAATATCTTTCAGGACCCTTTCCTCTGTTTTATGAGCTGTGGAAAAGAAGTTCCTGTAAAATAGTCTAATAGGGGGTATAGGTGTTGTGTTAGTTGTCTCTTCGGAGGTTGCATGGCTTTTCACTTTCCTTCTTATGATGTCTTCGATGAAACCATTGGAGAAGCCGTTATTGACTAGAACCTGCCTTACCCTACAGAGTTCTTCGTCGACTTGCTTCCATTCTGAGCTGTGGCTGAGAGCACGGTCGACGTATGCGTTAACAACACTCCTCTTGTACCTGTCAGGGCAGTCGCTGTTGGCATTTAGGCACATTCCTATGTTTGTTTCCTTTGTGTAGACTGCAGTGTGGAAACCTCCGCCCTTTTCCATGACTGTTACATCTAGAAAAGGCAGCTTCCCATCCTTTTCCGTCTCGTAAGTGAAACGCAGCACGGAACTCTGCTCAAATGCCTCCTTCAGCTCCTGCAGATGTCTGACATCAGGTACCTGTGTAAAAATGTCGTCAACATACCTGCAGTATATGGCCGGTTTCAAGTTCATGTCGACTAAGACTTTTTGCTCGATGGTACCCATGTAGAAGTTTGCAAACAGGACACCTAGGGGAGAACCCATAGCGACCCCATCTACTTGCTTATACATGTGCCCATCCGGGCTCAAGAAGGGTGCCTCTTTAGTACAAGCTTGGAGTAGTTTCCTCAGAATACTTTCTGGCATGTCAAGAGGAGTACAGGCTGGATCACGATACACTCTGTCGGCTATCATTCCGATTGTCTCGTCCACAGGTACGTTGGTAAACAGCGATTCTACGTCCAACGAGGCTCTTATCCCTGTGGCCCGTGCGCCCCGCAGTAAGTCCACAAATTCCTTTGGAGACTTCAGGCTGAAGGCGCAAGGAACATAAGGAGTCAGCAGGCCGTTGAGTCGCTTCGCCAATCTGTACGTGGGTGTGGGTATCTGGCTAATGATTGGCCGAAGTGGGTTTCCAGGCTTGTGCGTCTTGACATTTCCATACGCATATCCAGGTTTATATTCCCCAATGATCTTTGGCAGGTGGAGTCCGGATTTCTTGGCGTTCACAGTTTCGATCAGTTTGTTGACCTTTGCTTTTAATTCGGCTGTAGTGTCCTTCGTTACCCTTTGGAACTTAGTTTGGTCAGAGAGTATGATGTTCATTTTCGCCAGATATTCGTCTTTTTTAAGAATGACATATATTGGCGACTTGTCACCTCTCCTGACAACTATCTCCTTGTTCTCACGAAGGCTTTTAGCTGCCGCTCTAAGCTCGGGGGACAGTATGGTGCTTCTGTAGTTGCCTCGATTCTTTCCTCCTTCTGCAATAAGTTCTGCTTGTAAGGTATCTTTGGTAAGTGATTTTTGATTTACCTCCAACAGTGAAGCATAATGTACGAAAGATTGAGAAAATTCGTGTTAGAATTATTAATCTTACTTTTTCGGTCATATTTAATAAAACATATATATATATATATATATATATATATATATATATATATATATATATATATATATATATATATATATATATAT